>NW_025961313.1:0-157436 GCF_023159225.1 Perognathus longimembris pacificus | reverse complement strand
ATTTATATGTAAGTATTTATAATTTCCAAAGCCCCAATTATTTCTCCTTATGTGGACTAGTTTTTATTCATGGCTTGCAATCCTGTGAAAGAAACATCTTGTCATCCTCAAACTGGACCCCTCTAGTGATTTCCATAACAATTGGTTTAAAGTAATTTTAGTTCATTACTCTATTTTTATGGCTAATTTACCTGCATTCTAAGATATACACTTACAAGGAAAGCAAATAAAAGGTATGGGAAACACTGGGAATGAGTTACTATGACGAAGGATTGTTTGGAACACATCGAATGGCACCAGTAACTGTTATTTCTAGGCAGGGGAACTTAAAGCTGGAAACTCTCCTCATCCTTACTCCTAAAGAATAACAATTGCGGGCTGGGGATACGGCCTAGTGGCAAGAGAGCTTGCGTCATATACATGAGGCCCTGGGTTCGATTCCCCAGCACCACATATACAGAAAACGGCCAGAAGTGGCGCTGTGGTTCAAGTGGCAGACTGCTTGCCATGAGCAAAAGGAAGCCCGGGACAGTGCTCAGGCCCTGAGTCCAAGGCCCAGTACTGGCCAAAAAAAAAAAAAAAAAAAAAAAAAAGAATAACAGTTGCATTCCCTAAGAAAAAACATGACATTTCTAACGAAATCACATACATGTGCACCAGTGATGGGGTAAGCAGAAAGAGACAGTTCAGCTTCCTTTATTTCACGTGACTATAGAGGCTGGGGTCCTCTGAGGAGTAGTTTGTTCTGTGTAGCTCCCAGCTCTCTTCCCCGGCATCTGGCACAGACACAATCTTGGAATGGGAGAAGAATAATGGCTAGATCTTCCCTTGGTCTGTCCATACTTTCCTAGGGGAAGTGCCTGTGGAGGCTCAGGATAGGTCCTTCTTCCCCTGCTCTCCCTGGCAGCTGTCCTTACATGCTAGGGTGTCTCAGAAGGACTTGAGTTGCAGAGATTGTCACAATGCTGAGTTTAGCTCCTATTTTCAGATGTTCTGATTCAGTAGATTTCTGGGAATGAAAAAAAAAACAGAATCCAAACCTGTATTTCAACAAGATGTAGAGGCGTGTGCACGTGCATGTGTGTGTGTGTATGTGTGCTAAGTTTAATGGGTAGATAAGAAGATATTTAGAGTACTTGCCTAAGAGTTTATGGAGACTCCTATCTAAAGCCCACACTTGTGGGAGGAGGGTCCTACACTCAACTTCAACTGTATCACTAATTAACACTGGAAGATATGTCCATAACTGCAAATGCATATTAGAAACCTTTTTCATTGATGAAATGAGTTCCAAGGCAGATGGGTTGGAACTATCATACAAGCAGCCCATCCTGCATAAGCTCATAGACAAGCTTTAGGCTTAGGCTCAGCCATAACACCTGCTAATTCAGATGCACATGTTTGAGGTTCTTTGCACACAGAATAGAGATGATCCTGGAGTCCTGATTAATCTGTACTAACAGCGGGCATCTGTGAGCCAGCTCAGTGTCATTATCATGCTGGCCAAAGAATGTACAAAATTATCTACTTTGGTAGCTGTGGTTGCCTTCACAATTTGCTGTAGATTCATTACTTGTAAATAAAGAGTGCTATAGTCTTTACAGAGGAGAGAATTCCCCCTCCTCCAAAACTAACAGGTGAGATGGGGGCTGCAGAAAAGGGAGAACAGTGGATAATGGAAGTGAGGTCAACTGATGAGAAAGAGGCTGAAAACAAGGGCTGTGCTTTAAAAAGAGGTAAGAAGGGAGAGAAATAGGAATAAAAATTGAATTCTGTGTTAATTGAAAAGAACCCAGACACCTTTCTTACAATTCTTTCTTGCAAAATAAAATCTAGTTGGTGAACTCCCCTACAGAATAAGCATTTCTGGTTAGGGTATTTTAAATGCTAACGACCTGCTCATGTGCATATTAAACCTAATGGAAAGACATATGGCAGGAATTCAGGTCAAAATGCACCAGTTCTTAGGAAATTCTTTTTTTGGATATGCCCCCCAAGCACAGGCAACAAAAGCTAAAGTACACACATTGGATTGCATCAAACTAAAAAGCTTCCATGTTGTAAAAGAACCATCAACAAAGGATTGAGAGAACTCTTAGAGTCAGAGAACATATTTGCAAGCCATGTATTCAGTAGGTTAATATAAAAAATGCATAATGATCTCAATACCATAATTCCCCATTTTAAAACTGGACAAAGGATATATATATATATATATATATATATGTATGTATGTATGTAAATATGTATGTATATATATTCCTCAAAAACAGCATGTAACTGTTTAGCCTCACTAATTACCAAGAAAATGTAAGCTAAGCTGACAAGTTAAGATGTCATCTTACACTAGTCTCCTTTCCCTATGTTGTTATCCTGAATTCAACCATTTCTCATTACTTTCACCTCTACTGATGAAATTCAAGACAAAATATTATCATCTCTTACATGCTGCATTTCTGCAATAACCCCACTCCTTAATCTCCTCTCTTTTACTGTATATTCTAAACACAGTAGCACAATAGCTGGAATTGAATAGTAAGGTGACACCTTCATAGAATAAATCACATGAGTCCATGCCTTTGAAAAGACTTCATTGCCTTAAAACTTTTCCTTAAATATTGGGATAATTTTCTGGGTGCCAGTGGCTCCTGCCTAGAATCCTAGCTACTCCGGAGGCTGAGATCTGAGGATTGCTGTTTGAAGTTAGACCTGGCAGGAAAGCCTGTGAAACTCTTATCTCTCCAATTAACTATCAAAAAAGCTGGAGCTGTGACTCAAGTGATAGAGAGCTAGCCATGAGGACCAAAACTTAGGGACAATACCCAGGCCCTGAGTTCAAGCCCCAGGACCAGCACCAAAAAAATTTTGGCATAGTTTCAGGTTTACAGAAAAGTTGTGAAGATACTATATTGTTCCTACTGTCTTTCACCTAGCTTCCTCTAATGTTAATGCCCTATAAAACTAAAGTTGTTTCATATTTCTATAACAAAATACCTGAGGCTGGGTACCTTGTAAGTAGGGAGACTGATTTGACTCATGATTATGGTAGCTGGATGGTACAAACAGCATGGGGGTGCTGCAGAGGTCTCTCTTGACAACACAGGGAAAATGTGGAAAAGGGATAGCAGTTTGCAGAAGAGACCAAGTGTGTGTATGGCACCTTTTATATCAAGATGCTTTGATGAGAACTGACTCACTTCTAAAAGTTCCTATACTTTAATCTCATATAATATGTATTCACATGCATAAAATGTATAATGATCATATAAGGGAAATTAGAATCATTTCCCTGGGTTACAAACCTTCAAGCTCCTCTCTTCTGATTGTTTTGAAGTCTATAACATTGTTGTAGATCATGGTCACCCCTGTGCTGTAGAATTGTAGGACTTATTCTTCCTAATCAACTGGACAACCCAGGTTCCATTTGGTTGGCTATCACACAAATAAAAAAAGTAGAGTACATTCTATTGCACACCTAATCAATACTAATGAAAACTTTCACGATCATGAGAAGCCTAAATTAACCCATGAGCCATTCATCCAGCCAGCCAACCCAACCAACAAGCAAGCCAACACTCAAACAGCCAGCCAACCAACAAACCAAAGACTGAGGAACTGACTGGAGAGGCTCCAGAGATGTGAAGACTAAATGTTCTGGTTTGGGTCTAGAGCAGAAAATGGATGTTAGGGAAAGCATTTGTAATATCCTAATAAGAGCTATGTTGAATTCTTAGCTTTGATGAATGTGCTATGATTACTATTATGGTTTGTATATGGTTTGCCCCCAATTGTTCATGTGTTCATCACCTTCCTGTTGCTGGGACAAAATATCTGGCATAAGCCAACTTAAAGGAGGACTTTGGCTCATAGTTTCAGAGGCTCAATCCATGTTTAGTTGGTTACATGGTGACTGGGTGACCTGTCTTTGTTGTGTCTGGGCTATGGTTAGGTAGTACACCCTGGCCCAGAGCATGATGGTAAGAGAGCAAAACTGCTCACCTCGGTGTGGTCAGGAAGCAGAAAGTGAGACCTTTTTTTTTTCCTTAGTGCTCTACCACTTATGATACAGCTCCATTTCAACTTTTTAGTGGTTAATTGGAGATACGAATCTCATGGTCTTTTCTATTTGGTCTAGTTTTGAACTGCAATCTTCAGATCTCAGCCTCCTGAGTAGCTAGGATTATAGATATGAAGCACTGATGATGCCTGAGAGTCTCATTTTTAAAAGCTTGATAATCTCCCCCCTCTTTTCTCTGTCTGTATGAATCATAGTTTTTAAATGCATTTGTCCCCTGATGGATATTAAGCTGCTTCCATTGTTCAACTGCTATGAATGATGGTGCAGCAGACACATGAGCACAGCTATCTCTACTGATTTCCTATCTTCTGTTTTAGTACCAAGAAGATTACAGCGACATAGGAGGATAATGTTACTTTTTTTTCATAGTCTCCATACTGTTTTCTACAATGGTGGTACTATTCGCATTCCCACCAACAGTGTGTGAAGTTCCATTTTCCCTGCATGCCAACATTTGTTATCTTTTGTTTTGATAACAACCATGCCAGTCATGCTAGTCCAACTGCCTTGTGGTGATATCTCATTGTGCTTTATAATTTTTATTTTCCTGATGATTGTTGAGGCTGATTAGTTGTGTGTATACCTGTTGGTCATTCAGATATTTTATTTTGAGAAATGTCTATTCAGTTCTTTTGCCTATTTTGAAGTTAGGTTTTTATTTGCTTTTTGTTTAGCCCCTCTTAAACCTTGAGTGTTAACCTTTCATAAAGATATAATTTACAAATAGTTTCTCCCACTCAGAGGGTATCCCCTTACTTTGCCAATTGTTTCCATTACTGTGCAGAAGTTTTCTATTTCAATGTAGTTCCTACTTAATTATTTTGCTTTTGTTGCTTGACTTTTGGTGTGATATCATTAAAATAAATCCATTGCCTAGGATAATTTATTTTTTTAATTCAAATTTTTATTATCAAACTGATGTACAGAGAGGTTACATTTTCATACATTAGGCATTGGATACATTTCTTGTACTGTTTGTTACCTTGTCCCTCATACCCCCCTTCCTCCCCACCTTTCCCTTCCCCCCCCCGGAGGTGTTCAGTTCACTTATCTAAACAGTTTTGCAAGTATTGCTTTTGTAGTTTTTTCTCTTTTTTTACCCTGTGTCTCTCAAATTTGGTATTCCCTTTGAATTTCCTGCTTCCAATACCAGTAAACACGGTTTCCAATATACTCAGATAAGATTACAGAGATAGTGTAGGTACAACCACAGGAAGGTGATACAAGAACATCATCAATAATAGAAGCCACAGATACAGATAGGATGTTGAAAGTAGTTACAACTGTGATATAACAATTGTTTTCATAACATGGAGTTCATTTCACTTAGCATCATCTTATGTGTTCATAAGGGTATAGCTATTGGGCCTTGTGATGCTCTGCTATGACTTGCCTAAACCTGTACTAATTATTCCCAATAAGGGAGGCCATAGAGTCCATGTTTCTTTGAGTCTGGCTCACTTCACTTAGTATAACTTTTTCCAAGTCCTTCCATTTCCTTACAAATGGAACAATGTCATTCATTCTGATAGAGGCATAAAATTCAATTGTGTATATGTACCACATTTTCCTGATCCATACGTCTACTGAGGGGCATCTGGGTTGGTTCCAGATTCTCGCTATGACAAATTGTGCTGCGATGAACATTGTTGTGCTGGTGTCATTACTGTGATATTGTTTGTGGTCTTTTGGATAGATACCCAAAAGTAGGGTTCCTGGGTCATAGGGGAGTTCTATATTGAGCCTTCTGAGGAATCTCCATACTGCTTGCCAGAGTGGCTGTACCAGTTTACATTCCCACCAACAATGAAGTAGTGTTCCCTTTTGGCCACATCCCCTCCAACAATTGTTATTATTAGTTTCCTTGATATATGACAATCTTGCTGGCGTGAGATGGAATCTCAATGTTGTTTTGATTTGCATTTCCTTTATGGCCAGTGGTGTAGAGCATTTTTTCATATGTCTATTGGCCATTCTCATTTCCTCATCAGAGAAGTTTCTTTGTAAGTCTTTAGCCCACTTGATGAGGGTGCTATTGGTTCTTTGTGGTTTTGTTTTGGAAGAAGGTGATTTTTTTAGTTCTGCACATATTTTAGAGATGAGGCCTTTGTCTGTTGAATGTCCGGTAAAGATCTTCTCCCAGTCTGTGGGCTTTCGGTTTATCTTGCGAGCTATGTCCTTTGCCATGCAGAAGCTCTGCAGTTTGATGCAGTCCCATTTTTCCAACCTTTCTTTGATTTGTAGCCTTTCTGGGTCTTTGTTAAGGAAGTTCTGTCCTGCACCAAGGAACCCAAGTGTTTCTCCTACTCCTTCCTTTAGTGTTTTCATGGTGCCTGTTTTGATTTAAAGGTCTTTAATCCATTTGGAATTGATTTTGGTGCAGGGAGATATATAAGGGTCCAGTTTTAGTTTGTTGCATGTGTTGAGCCAGTTTTGCCAGCACCACTTGTTAAAGAGGCTATCTTTCTTCCAAACTATTGTTTTAGCTCCTTTATCAAAGATTAAGTAGGCGTAGTTCTGTGGGTTCGATTCTGGGTCTTCAATTCTGTTGCATTGGTCTTCAGGCCTGTTCCAGTGCCAATACCAAGCTGTTTTTATTACTGTAGTTTTATAATACAGCTTAAAGTTGGGTATTGTTATTCCTCCAGCACTGTTCTTTCTGCTTAGGAGTGTTTTTGCTATTCTAGGTCTTTTATTGTTCCATATGAATTTCTGGAGTGCTTCCTCTATTTCATTAAAGAATGGTGTTGGGATATTAATGGGTATTGCATTGAATTTGTAGATAGCCTTTGGCAACATTGCCATTTTGATTATATTAATCCTCCCAATCCAGGAGCATGGGAGGTTTTGCCATTTTCTTAGTTCTGACTTAATTTCATTTTTCAAGCTTTTAAAGTTCTCATCAAAGAGGTCTTTCACTGCTTTGGTTAAGGTTATTCCTAGGTATTTTATGTTTTTGGGGGCTATTGCAAAAGGATTTGCTTTCCTGATTTCAGACTCGGTCTTCGGGTTGTTAACATAGAGAAAGGCCATTGATTTTTAAAGTTTTAAAGTTTTGGATCAGCTGTGGTAGCTTGGTGGTAGAGTCTATGGGATTCTTTAGGTATAGGATCATGTCATCTGCGAAGAGAGAAAGTTTAACTTCATCTTTTCCTATTTGGATCCCCTTTATATTTCCTTCTTGCATAATTGCTCTGGCTAGGAATTCTAGTACTATGTTGAAGAGCAGGGGAGAGAGTGGACATCCCTGTCTTGTTCCTGAATTTAAAGGGAATGGCTTTAGTTTTTCAACATTTAGAGTTATGCTTGCCATTGGTTTGTCATAAACTGCCTTGATTTTATTCAGGAATGTTCCCTGGAATCCCAGTTTTTCCAGGGCTTTTAGAATAAATGGGTGCTGGATTTTATTGAATGCTTTTTCCGCATCCAGAGATAAATCCATGTGGTTCTTTACCTTGCTTCAGTTGATGTGGTGGATTACATTAATTGACTTGCGTATATTAAACCAACTTTGCATCCCTGGGATGAATCCAGTTTGATCGTGGTGTATGATTTTTTTGATGATCTGTTGAAGTCGATTGGCCAGAATTTTGTTGATTATTTTTGCATCTATGTTCATCTGGGAGATCGGTCTGTAGTCCTCTTTCCGTGATGAGTCTCTGCCTGGTTTTGGGATGAGGGTTATACTGGCTTCATAAAATGAGTCTGGTATTGAACGTTCTCTTTCAATTTCATTGAAGAGCTTGAGAAATATTGGTGTGAGATGTGTTTTGAAGGCCTTGTAGAATTCTGCAGTGAATCCATCTGGACCTGGGCTTTTCTTGGATGGGAGATCATTTATTGCCGTTTCTATTTAAATACTGGATATGGGTCTGTTTAGAAGGTTTAAATATTCATGGTTGAGTTTGTGGATATCAATTTTTTTCTAGGAAATCATCCATTTCTTCCAAGTTCTCGAATTTGTTGGCATAAAGGTTTGCAAAATAGTCCCTTATTATTTTCTGAATTTCGGTTATTTCTGTAATGATGTTACCTGTTTCATCTCTTATCTTGTTTATTTGAGTGTGCTGCCTTCGTTTTTTGGTCTGGTTTGCCAGGGGTCTGTCTATCTTTTTGATTTTTTCAAAGAACCAACTCTTTGTTTTGCTGATTCTTTCAATGGTTTTTTTTTTTGTCTCTAATTGATTTAATTCTGATTTGATTTTAATTATTTGCTTCCGTCTATTGACTTGGGGTTTGGCTTGCTGTTCTCTCTCCAGAAAATTAAGGTGCTTCCTTAAATTACTGAGTTGCTGTTTCTCCAGTTTGTTGATGTATGTACTCAGAGATATAAATTTTCCTCTGAGTACTGCCTTTGCTGTGTCCCAAAGGAGCTGGTACTTTGTGTCCTCAACTTGTTTGAAGTCCATAAACATTTGAATTTCCGTTTTAATTTCTTCAATGACCCACTGATGGTTCAGCAGCGTGTTGTTTAGTCTCCATGAATTGTAGGATTTTCTGTGGTTGCTGTTTGAGTTGAGCTCTAATTTTATTCCATTGTGGTCTGAGAGAATGCAGGGAATGGTTTTCATACTTCTGAATTTGTACAGATTTTCTTTGTGCCCTAAGATGTGATCTATTTTGGAGAATGTTCCATGTGCTGCAGAGAAGAATGTGTATTCTGTTGTTGCTGGGTAGAATATTCTGTAGATGTCGGTTAAGCCTAGTTGGTCTATGCAATTATTAAGGTCTGTGGTTTCTTTGTTCAGTTTTTGGCGTGTTGATCTGTCCAGAGGTGATAGTGGAGTGTTAAAGTCCCCAACTATCAATGTGTTTGGGTCTATGAGTGTTTTTAGAGTCAGTAGTGTTTGTTTGATGAAGTTGGGTACTCCTGCATTTGGTGTGTAGATATTTAGGATTGTTATATCTTCCTGTAGGAGAGATCCCTTTACTAGTATGTAGTAGCCTTCTTTGTCTCTTCTTACCTTTATTAATTTTAAGTCAATTTTGTCTGTTACTAGGATTGCAACTCCAGCCTGCTTATGGGGGCCATTTGCTTGATAGATTTGATTCTAGCCTTTCAATTTTAGAAGATGTTTACTTTTGCTGGATAGATGTGTCTCTTGGAGGCAGCAGAAAGATGGATCTTGATTTTTGATCCAACTTATGAGCCTATGTCGTTTGATTGGTTAATTAAGTCCATTAATGTTGAGAGTTAGGATTGAGAGATGATCATTTGTTCCTTTCATTATCACTATCTTGTTTAAAGCTGTGTCTTCCCATTTCTGGATCTGATGTTTACTATTTAGGGTTCATTTCTCTGTCTGTACTGGGATCTTGATTATTTTCCCTGTGTAGTACATATTTGCGGATTTTCTATAAAGCTGGTTTGGTGGAGATATATTGTTTCAGTTTTTCCTTACTGTGGAAGACTTTTATTTGACCTTCGGCTATGAATGAGAGTTTGGCTGGGTACAGAATTATTGGTTGGTAGTTATTTTTATTTAGTGTTTGGTATACTTCATTCCAGGATCTCCTTGCTTTCATGGTCTCTGCTGAGAAGTCTGGGGTAATTCTGATTGCTTTGCCTTTATATGTGATTGTTTTCTTCTCCCTAACAGCTTTAAGGATTCTTTCCTTGTACTCTACTGATCCTGTTTTGATCACAATGTGTCAGTGGGATGTCCTATTCTGGTCTGGTCGGTTTGGGGTTCTAAATGCTTCTTGTAACTGTATAGGCCTTTCCTTCTGGATATTTGGGAAGTTCTCAGCTAATATTCTGTTAAATAGATTGCCTATGCCATTAACTTCTTTCTCCAAGTTTTCCTCAATACCTATTATTCTTAAATTGGGCTTCCTGATCTTGTCTTGAATCTCCTGTAGTGATCTGTTTTGTTGATTGGACTGGATTCGTATTGATTTTTGATCTTTCTCCATAGAATCTAAGGAATCTTCAGCTCCTGAGATTCAATCCTCTGCTTCAGTTAGTCGGGACTGTAGGCTAGCTACTTGATTTTGAATCTCTTTTCCTTCTAACTGGTCTTTCCTGATGATTTCCATGTCATTTCTTAGGTCTTGTATGGACTTCTTTACTTCATTAACTTCATTACTTTGGTTTTGATAGTTGTCTCTCAGATCTTTAACCTGGGTAGCTATCTTTTCATTTGACCCTTGAAGTTCATTTATCTTTCTATTTGTGGATGCCATGAAATTCTCCATTAATTTTTGCTTTGCCTCCTCACGCTCTAGACTGAAGTGATTCAAACTTTTCATTTATCATGTTTATCAGTAGACTTTGTAGAGCATTTTGGGGATTCTCTTCTAGGTCTTTGATTGACTGCTCTGCTTCCTGCTTGTTTTGAGTGGGGGATAAGACTTCATTGTTTGCCATCATTCTTGTGATTCTTCTGCCCATTTGAATTGGGAATGCCAGTATACCAGTACCTGTGAGCACCGTTTAAGACACAAAGCAGCCCTTACCAAGCACTGTTGTGTAAATCTTACAAGTTCACAATTATATACAGATAACTTGTATACCTGTCTATAAAGTTAGATTTGGTGTTCCTACAGAATACAATTTCAATATAACAACAGATCCTGGGCCCTGTATTCAGTAGTTACTTATTTACTGTTACAACCCTATATGCAATTCTTGTGTTTATATTAAATTCTTTTAGGACTGGCTTTCTCTATGAACTCCTTTGATTCACTCAGATTAAGCTGGGATACCCTCTATCCAATAACCAGGAGTCAATGGAACCTGGAGGTCCAGGCAGTAAGTCAGGAGGGTAAGTTGGAGGTAGTAAAGAGAATAGAGTAAAATGTATTGGGGTGGTGGTGGTGATTTTGGTTTAGTTTCAGTGATGTGGAAATGTGGAGAAGAGTAGAATCAGTAGAAAGAACAAGGTTAAAATGACAGACAATGGAGAGTTAGCAGAGAAGAGTGGAGGTGTTATTCATAGGAAAGTAATTTTTAAAGAAAGAGAACCCAAAGAGAGAAATAAAGTAAAAATACTGGAATACAGATACACAAATCAGAGAAAAATTATTTTAAAAAAAGAAAAAATAAATAAAAAGGAATAAAAAAACTGAAAAGGAACAACCCAAACAAACAAACAAACAAACAAAAACTTGATAAAACAAACCGGTAAAAATGGAAAACAAACAAACAAATAAAAAACAAACAAAAAGAAAACAACCAACAATGTTTCAGATGTGAAAAAATTAAAAAGAAAATTTAAAAAAAAGTTTAAAAAATGTTTGAAAAGAAAAAAAAATGGAGTCCTTCTTTTTGGTTGGTCTTTCCCCAGTCTCTGGTTTCCTTGCAATGGTCTGCAGTCTATTTTCCTGATTAGCAGGTTTGACTTGATTTCAGTTTGCAAGGGGTGGATCTGTTCTGACCCTTCTCCCCTGTTGGTGCAATCCTGGGTCTCTGAGGTTCGCACAGCTTGCAGGTAGGCCTTGGCGTCCTCTGTAGATGGGGACATGAGCAGTCTCAGGAACTGTGGCTCCTCTGTCTGCTCTAGGGCCGCTGCCTTTGATGCCTGGATTTGAATAAGCTGTGGACTCAGCTGGGCGGGGCGCCTCTGGCCTATTTTGCTCGGCTGAGAGTTGCTTGCCTGGGGGAGGCGGCCTCCTTGGCGGAGGTGGCTATGGAATGCAGCTCCGTTTTGGGCTTCCTCTGGGATGGGACCGTTTAGCCGTCCCAGGAACTGTTTGTTCCTCCCTCTGGTGTTTCTGTGCTGCTGGTAGCTGCTCGCAGCTTTTGCTTTAAATTTAGAAATTCTGGCGGGCAGGGCGGGGCACCTCTGGCTAAGCTGGGGCCCAGGACTCATCTCCCACCAGGGCAGGGGGCATTCTCCTGGGCGGAGCTGGCTGTCACTGTTCAGTCCGTCTTGCCCTATTGAAAGATGTCTCCTTTGGGGCTGGGGATATGGCCTAGTGGCAAGAGTGCTTGCCTCGTATATATGAGGCCCCAGGTTCGATTCCCCAGCACCACATATACAGAAAATGGCCAGAAGTGGCGCTGTGGCTCAAGTGGCAGAGTGCTAGCCTTGAGCAAGAAGAAGCAGGGACAGTGCTCAGGCCCTGAGTCCAAGCCCCAGGACTGGTCAAAAAAAAAAACAAAACAAAGATGTCTCCTTTGACCTCGCTTTCCCCAGGCCCGCTTCAGTTCCAATCTGGTCTGACCCTCTGCCAGTGGCAAAGATGGCGCTTTGCTCTGGTGGTGGGGGAAGGGCTGCCTTCCAGAAACTGCTCTGTGGGCGCGAGTGAGAATATCTTTCGTGGGTTACTCACGCTTTCTCTGCAATTTCAGGTCGTCCCTGCTCAGCCGCCGTCTGGAGGATTTCTCCCTGGTCTCCGCTGTGTGCTTTAGCCGGTGGAGTGCGGGTGGCTGTGCCAGGCACTGTGCCAGCACCGGCACTGGCGCAGCAGTGGGACGCCGCCCGGAGCTCAAATCTGTGTTTTCAGACCAGCAAAGTGGATTTTTCCATCCTGGCCAGAATCCCTGTACTGTTAGAACTTACTCTGGCTGTCTTTCTAGGAGTAAAAGTTTCTATGGGGTGAGAAAACTGAGATGTCGGAGGGAGCTCAGCTAGGGCTCTGCTGCTCCTCCGCCGTCTTCCCGGAAGTCCTTCAAGAATGGCTTTATATTCATTGTGATTCCTGGGCCAATGCTTGGGACAATTTTGTGGGCACAATTTCACATCATTATCCCTCCAACAAGTTACTCCACTTTACCTCTTCTTACGTCTTTATATTTCCTCAGGTTGTATCTCTATCTCCTCTTTCTATGGCTGCCTTGGTGTTTACAGATGGATCCTCAAATGGAACTGCAGCTCTTACTATTGATGGTAAAACTAGATCTTGGGACACTGGGCTCTCTTCTGCCCAGGAAGTTGAACTTCAAGCAGTTTTAGAGGCCCTTACACTTTTACCTACTAAAGCCTTTAATTTATATGCGGATAGTCATTATGTTATTCGAGCCCTTCAGGTCATTGAAACTGTCCCTTTTCTTGGTACAGCTAATTCCACTATCCAAACTCTTTTTCACCAGATACAACTTCTTCTTCGCCCTCACACCTGTCCGTGCTTTTTTGGATGTATACATGCCCATACTAAGCTTCCTGGACCACTAAGTGAGGGCAATGCTATTACGGATGAGGCTACTCACATTTTTCTCACTCAAATTGACTTGGCAAAGCAATCACATGCTGCCCACCATCAAAACAGTTGTGCCTTACATCAGCAATTTCATATTACTCGTGAGGCAGCTCGTCAAATTGTAAAAACTTGTCCCAACTGTACTTCCTTCCTACCTGTGCCCTCCAATGGCATTAACCCCCGAGGCTTAGTGGCCAACCATGTTTGGCGAATGGATGTTACCCATATCCCCTCTTTTGGACGGCTCCGCTTTGTCCATGTTACAATAGACACATACTCTAATTTTATTATGCCTACTCCTCTTAGTGGGAAGCCGGCAAATATTGTATCTCCCATGCCTTACGCTGCTTTGCTACTATGGGACTTCCTAAACAATTTTAAACTGATAATGGTCCGCGATTTGTTGGACGAGCTTTTCAAACTTTTTGCAAATCTTACCAAATTGTTCACTCTACAGGAATTCCCTATAATCCTCATGGTCAAGGAATTGGCGAATGGGCCAACGGTTTGTTAAAACACCAAATTTCTAAATTAAAAGGGGGGAACTATACCCCTTCTCTCCTGTTAATATACTTTCTCATGCTTTATTCGTACTAAATTTTTTAAATTTGGACTGCAATGGCCACTCCGCAGCACAGCGGTTCTGGGAAAAGAGAGAGCAAAGAGCCTTTGTCCAAGTTAAGTGGAAAGATCCTTTAACAAGTGCTTGGCACGGGCCCGATCCAGTACTGACATGGGGACAAGGACATGTCTGTGTTTTTTCACAGGATGAAAAATGATGGCCGCTGGCTACCTGAGCATTGTGTTCGGATTGTGGAAACTCATCAGAACGGTACAAGCGCTGACCCACTGGGATTATGTACCAGATCCACCGATTGTGCACCCTGCGACCTGGGAGGGAGCTGAGGTGTTTGTCCATGTCAACAGATCAGTGTACGGTACAGCTCCAGACCCTTTTGTCCAACACGTTAAGATGGGAGATTTTGCAGCTTCTGGCTTTGGAACCCCCTTACGCTTTACAACTGACTCCAACAGTTATATTCCAGGCTGTACTGTAATGCAATCCATAAATCATAGAATTTGGATTCCTGATAATAGTCAAGTATAAAATATACGAATGACTTCATTGCCTACTGGGTTTCCTGTACATGCCAATTCTACTTCGTCCTTCATGATACCTCGCTGCATCAACTCCTCTCAAATTGTAGAATCCACGGGAGAACTGCACCCCATAAAGTGTAGACATGATCATCCTTTTATAACCAATATTTCAGGAACTAATTCTCAGCTGACGGACTGGTCCGGAACGAATCTCACCAACAAGTACAACCCAGGTCTGTGGTGGATGAATGGACACCCTCACCGTCATGTCTGGATGTTAGTGGCTGGCCTGAATAATATCTCCTGGCCCACTTCTACTTCTTTAAAAATATTATGAGTTGTGTAACACCCCCTTATGCTATTATGTATGGACCTTTTAATATTTCTATAGGAGCCATGTATTTCAATGCTACTTACACTAACTGTTCTTTTACAAATTGATTGTATAGTGGTCTTACTGATTCTGTAATTATTATTAAGCAACCACCATTTGTTATGCTTCCTGTAAACTTATCTAAAGCTTGGTATGAAGAAACAGATATTCAAGTGTTAAAACATTTAAAAGAGCTTATGCACCCTAGACGATTTGTAGGGCTACTAATAGCAGGCATTGTAGCCTTTATTTCCTTAGCTGCCTCTGCTGCAGCGGCTACTGTGGCTTTAACACAAAATGTGCAGACAGCTCACTATGTTAATCAGCTTGCTCATAATACCACGCAAGCCCTGCACTTTCAAGGCAGGATTGATGATAAGGTAGAACAAAAATTAGAAGCATTGTATGAATGTGTGTTGTCACTGGGAGAACAAATTCGTGCCTTACAAACTTTGCAACGGGTGCGCTGTCATGCTGGGTTTGACTTTATTTGTGTGACCATCCATAAGTATAATGGGTCAAGCTATCCTTGGGAAAAAGTTGTAGCACATCTAAATGGTATTTGGCACCATAATATCTTGCCCTTAGATCTCTTTCAACTCCATAGACAAGTAGCCTGACTAGAACAAGCTCCGCCTCTGGTGGCAGAAACAGCAAAAGAACCATTTGACCAACTTCAACAGTATGTCCCTTCCTTAACTAACGTTATGGGGCTGCTAATGACATTGCTCAGCCCAGGGATTCTTTGGCTGATGGCTTTCCTATGCCTTCCTTGCATTGTATGCATATTGCAAAACTCTTTCATGAGTTTACCCAGCCAGCTGCATAAGACCAAGCTCCAAGAAAATGAATTTCCCCCGAGAGGAACTGCAGACAGAGACGGGTATGAGGCGGTACCAGCCTAGACCGTCCTAAGACAAGGGGCTTCAGCACTGCTCTGAAGTTGTTCCCTGAGATGGGTACCCACCCCACCTAGGACAGGCGGGTTCGCTTCTTTTAATAAAAAGACGAGGGAATAGTCAGGAGCCAAGCTAGCAGCTAAGCTCATCCTGACCTCTGGCTGTGCCGATGTCCCCAAGATGTCGTGAGCTAAACCTGCAGCTAGGTTCATTATCACCTCTGTCTGTGCTGTTACCACCAGGATATGCGAAAGGCAAAGAAATCTGTCCACAGCCTCTGTCCGGAATTGCTTTGTAACCTTGTGTTTACTGTAATCAAAAGTTGCAAACTTATAAGCCTCTTTGTCTTCTGCAGTTTTAACAACCCTATGCTATTCCCTGGTTCCAAAACTGCATATAAGCTGGGAGTTGAAAATAAACTGTTGCTGGAGTCTTGAGGTTCAACCTTGCAGCTGCAGACCTCCCGTACCCCATCTTTGTCTCTTGTCTTTATTCTCTTGCCTTATTTTTCCTTTTCCTTATTCATCGCTGCCCCTCAGTCAGGATTCCCGTTTCATTGCCGGCTGGCCCGGCAGGAAGTACTTCTTGGAAAGGTTAGTGTACTGGAAACTCCTAAAAAGAATCTGGGTTGTGGTGAGGGAAGAGAGATGAAAGCTCCTTTAGGAACTAAACTTACGAACGGGTTTGGCAGCTGTATATCAGGGAATATCCCTTGTAGATTAAGAACAGCTGTTACTTGTTAAGGTAAGTAGTTCGTGGAAAGGTTAATGTACTGCAAACTTCTCAAAAGAATCTGCTCTGTGGTGAGGGAAGAGAGAAAAAAGCGATTATAAGGAACTACATGAACATACTGGGTAGGTAACTTTATGAAAGCTCATTTAGGAAGTACATGAACATACTGGGATGGTAACTATATATCAGTAAATATCTCCTCTGAGAATAAGAATAGCATTAGCTTAGTATTAAGTACTTCTTGGAAAGGTTAATGTACGGGAAACTCCTTAAAAGAATCTGCTTTGTGGTGAGGGAAGAGAGAAAAAAGCGATTTTAGGAACTACATGAACATACTGAGTACGTAACTGTATATCAGTATATATCTCCTCTGAGAATAAGAATAGCAGTAGATTAATAAATTAGGTACTTCTTGGAATGGTTAATGTATTGGAAACTTCTCAAAAGAATATGCTTTCTGGGGAGGGAAGAGAGATGTACGCTCATTTAGGAACTACACATATGAACAGGTTAGGCAGTTGTATATCAGGGAAAATCCCTTCTAGAATAAGAACAGCTGTTTCTTGTTAAGGTAAGTAATACGGGGAACGGTTAATGTACTAGAAACTCCTCAAAGAATCTGCTTTGTCGTGAGGGAAGAGAGAAAAAAGCGATCTTAGGAACTACATGGACATACTGGGTTGGCACCTGTATATTAATAAATATCTTCTCTGAGAGTAAGAATAGCAGTAGCTTAGTAAATTAAGTACTTCTTGTAATGGTTAATGTACTGGAAACGCCTCAAAAAAATCTGGTTTGTGGTGGGGGAAGAGAGATGAAAGCTCATTTAAAAGAACACTTACAAATGGGGTTGGCAGCTGTATATCAGGGAATATCCCTTCTAGATTAAGAACAGCTGTTGCTTGTTAAGGTAAGTAGTTCATGGAAAGGTTAATATACTCTAAACTCCTCAAAAGAATCTGCTTTGTGGTGAGGGAATAGAGATGAAAGCTCATTTAGGATCTACAAGTACATACTGGGTAGGTAACTGTATATCAGTGACTATCTCCCCTTAGAATAAGAAGAAAGGTAGCTTAGTAAACTAAGTACTTCTTGGAATGGTGAATGTACAGGAAACTCATCAAAAGAATCTGATGTGTGGTGAGGGAAGAGAAAAGAAAGCGATTATATGAACTACACTTAGAAACGGGGTTGGCAGCAGTATATCAGGGAATATCCCTTCTAGATTAAAAACAGCTGTTGCGTGTTAAGGTAAGTAGTTCGTGGAAAGGTTAATATACTTGAAACTCCTTAAAAGACTCTGCTTTGTGGTGAGTGAAGAGAGAAAAAAGCGATTTTAGCAACTACATGAACAAACAGGATAGGTAACTGTATATCAGTAAATATCTCCTCAGAGAATAGGAATAGCAGTAGCTTAGTAAATTAAGTACTTTTTGGAATGGTTATGTACTGGAATCTCCTCAAAACAATCTGCTTTGTAGTGAGGGAAGAGAGATGAATGCTCTTTTAGGAACTACACTTACGAACGGGGTTGGCAGCTGTATATCAGGGAATATCCCTTCTACATTAAGGACAGCTGTTGCTTGTTAAAGTAAGTAGTTCGTAGAAAAGTTAATGTCCTGGAAAGTCCTCAAAAGAATCTGCTTTGTGGTGAGGGAAGAGAGATGATAGCTCATTCATGAACTACATGAACATACTGGGTAGGTAACTGTATATTAGTAAAAAATCTCCTCTGAGAATAAGTATAGCGGTAACTTAGTAAATTAAGTACTTCTTGGAATTCTTAAGGTACTGGAAACTCCTCAAAGGAATCTGGTTTTTCATGAGGGAAGAGAGATGAAAGCTCATTTATGAACTACACTACGAACGGGGTTGGCAGCTGTATATCAGGGAATATCCCTTCTAGATTAATAACTGCTGTTGCTTGTTAAGGTATGTAGTTCGTGGAAAAGTTAATATACTGGAAACTCCTCAAAAGACTCTGCTTTGTGGTTAGCGAAGAGAGAAGAAAGTTCATTTAGGAACTACAAATACGAACGGGTTGGCAGCTGTTTATCAGGGAATATCCCTTTTAGATTAAGAACAGCTGTTGCTTGTAAGGTAGGTAGTTCGTGGAAAGGTAAATGTACCTCTGAACTCCTCAAAATAATCTGCTTTGTAGGGAGGGAAGAGAGAAAAAACAATTTTAGGAACTACATAAACATACTGGGTAGGTAACTGCATATCACTAAATTTCTTTTCTGAGAATAAGAATCGCAGTAGCTTAGTAAATTAAGTACTTCTTGGAACGGTTAATGTACTGGAAACTCCTCAAACGAATCTGTTTTGTGGTGTGGGAAGAGAGAAAAAAGTGATTTTATGAACTAAAGGCACTTACTGGGTAGGTAACTGTATATCACTAAATTTCTTTTCTGAGAATAAGAATCGCAGTAGCTTAGTGAATTAAGTACTTCTTGGAATGGTTAATGTACTTGAAACTCCATAAAAGAATCTCGTTTGAGGTGAGGTAAGAGAGATGAAAGCTCATTTGGGAACTACACTTACAAACAGGGTTGGCAGCTGTATATCAGAGTATAATCCTTCTAGCGTAAGATAGCTGTTGCTTGTTAAGGTAAATAGTTTGTGGAAAGGTTAATGTACTGGAAACTTCTCAAAAGAACCTGGTTTGTGGTGCGGGAAGAGAGATGAAAGCTCATTTAGGAACTGCACTTACGAACGGGGTTGGCAGCTGTATATCAGGGAATATCCCTTCTACATTAAGAACAGCTGTTACTTGTTAAGGTACGTAGTTCATAGAAAGGTTAATGTACTGGAAACTCCTCAAAAGAATCTTCTTTGTGGTAAGGGAAGATAGAAATAAGCGATTTTAGGAACTACTCTTACGAACGGGGTTGGCAGCTGTATATCAGGGAATATCTCTTCTAGATTGAAAACAGCTGCTGCTTGTTAAGATAAGTGGTTCGTGGAAAGGTTATTGTACTGGAAACTACTCAATTGAATCTGCTTTGTGGTGAGGGAAGAGAGAAAAAAGCAATTTCAGGAACTACATTAACATACTGGTTAGGTAACTGTATAGTAGTAAATATCTCCTCTGAGAATAGGAATACCAGTAGCTTAGTAAATTAAGTACTTCTTGGAATGGTTAATGTACTGGAAACTCCTCAAGAGAATCTGCTTTGTGGTGAGGGAATAGAGAAGAAAGCTCATTTAGGAACTACACTTACGAACGGGTTTGGCATCTGTTTATCAGGGAATATCCCTTGTAGATTAAGAACAGCTGTTGCTTTTCAAGGTAAGTAGTTCGTGGAAAGGTTAATATACTGGAAACTCCTCAAAAGAATCTGTTTTGTAGTGAGGGTAGAAAGAAAAATGCGATTTCAGGCACTACATGAACATTCTGGTTAGGTAACTGTTTATCAGTAAATATCTCTTCTGAGAATAAGAATAGCAGTAGCTTAGTAAATTAAGTACTTCGTGGAATGGTTAATGTACTGGAAACTCCTCAAAAGAAACTAGATTGTGGTGAGGGAAGAGAGAAAATAGCGATTTTAGGAACTACATGAACATTCTGGTTAGGTAACTTTTTATCAGTAAATATCTCCTCTGAGAATAATAGCAGTAGCTGAGTAAATTAAGTACTTCTTGGAATGGTTAAGGTACTGGAAACTCCTCAAATGAATTTGGATCATTGGGTGGGAAGAGAGAAATAAACGATTTTATGAACTACACTTACAAATGGGTTTGGCAGCTGTATATCAGGGAATATCCCTTCTAGATTAAGAACAGCTGTTGCTTGTTAAAGTAAGATATTCGTGGAAAAGTAAATATACTGGAAACTCCTCACAAGAATCTCCTTTTTGTTGAGGCAATAGAGATGAAAGCTCATTCAGGAAGTACATGAACTAACTGGGTAGGTAACTGTTTATCAGTAAATATCTCCTCTGAGAATGAGAATAGCAGTACCTTAGTAAATTAAGTACTTCAAGGAATGGTTAATATACTGGAAACTCCACAAAAGAATCTGCTTTGTGGTGAGGGAAGAGAGAAAAAAGCGATTTTAGAAACTACATGAACATACTGATTAGGTAACTCTATATCAGTAAATATCTCTTCTGAGAATAAGAATAGCAGTAGCTGAGTAAATAAGTACTTCTTGGATAGGTTAATGTACTGGAAAGACCTCAAAAGAATCTGGTTTTTGGTGAGGGAAGAGAGAAAAAGGCGATTTTGGGAACTACACTTAAGAATTTGGTTGACAGCTGTATATCAGAGTATAATCCATCTAGATTAAGAACAGCTGTTGCTTGTTAAGGTAAATAGTTCGTGGAAAGGTTAATGTGCTGGAAACTCCTCAAAAGAATCTGCTTTGTCGTCAGGGAAGAGAGAAAAATGCGATTTTAGGATCTACATGAACATACTGGGTAGGTAACTGTATATCAGTAAATATCTCCTGTGAGAATAAGAATAGCAGTAGCTTAGTAAATTAAGTACTTCTTGGAATGTTTAATGGACTGGAAACTGCTCAAGAGAATCTGCTTTGTGGTGAGGGAAGAGAGATGAACGCTCATTTAGGAACTAAACTTACGAACGGGTTTGGCAGCTGTATATCAGGGAATATCCCTTCTAGATTAAGAACAGCACTTGCTTGTTAAGGTAAGTAGTTCGTGCAAAGGTTAATGTACTGGAAACTCCTCAAAAGAATGTGCTATGTGATGAGGAAAGAGAGAAAAAAGCGATTTGGGGAACTAGATTAACATACTGGGTAGGTAACTGTATATCAGTAAATATCTCCTCTGAGAATAAGAATAGCTGTACCTTAGTAAATTAAGTACTTCTTGGAATGGTTAATGTACTGGAAACTCCTCAAAAGAATATGGTTTGTAACCCAGATGCCCCTCCGTAGACGAATGGATCACGAAAATGTGGTACATATACACAATGGAATTTTATGCCTCTATCAGAAAGAATGACATTGCCCGATTTGTAAGGAAATAAAAGGGCTTGGAAAAAATTATACTAAGTGAAGTGAGCCAGACCCAAAGAAACATGGACTCTGTGGTCTCCCTTATTGGGAATAATTAGCACGTGTTAGGGAAGTCACAGCAGAGGATCACAAGACCCCAATAGCTATACCCTTATGATCACATAAGATGATGCTAAGTGAAATGAACTCCATTTTATGGAAATGATTGTTATATCACAGTTGTAACTGCTTTCAACATCCCATGTGTGTCTGTAGTTTCTACTATTGATGATGTTCGTGTATCATTCTCTTGTGATTCTATCTACACTATCTCTGTAATCTTATTTGAGTGAATGGGAAACAGTGTGTACTGGTATTAGAATTAGGAAATTCAAAGAGAATACCAAAATTGAGAGACAAAGGGTAAAATAAGAGAAACAACAACAAAAGCAATACTTGCAAAACTGTTCGATGTAAGTGAAATGAACACTGCAGTGGGGGAAAGGGGAAGGGGGAAGGGGGGTATGAAGGACAAGGTAACCAACAGTACAAGAAAAGTATCCAATGCATAACCTATGAAACTGTAACCTCTCTGAACTTCAGTTTTATAATAAAAACCTAAAAAAAAAGAATCTGCATTGTGGTGGGGGGAAGAGAGAAAAAAGCGATTTTAAGAACTACACTTACGAACGGGGTGGGCAGCTGTATATGAGAGAATATCCCTTCTAGATTAAGAACAGCTGTTGCTTGTTAAGGTAAGTAGTTCTTGGAAAGGGTAATGTACTGGAAACTCCTTAAAAGAATCTGCTTTGTGTTGAGGGAAGTGGGATAAAACTCATTTAGGAACTACAAGAACATACTGGGTAGGTAACTGTATATCAGTAAATATCCCCTCTGAGAATAAGAATAGGAGTAAATTAGTAAGTTAAGTACTTCTAGGAATCGCTAATGTACTGGAAACTCCTCAAAGAATCTGGTTTGTGGTTAGAGAAGAGAGATGCAAGTTCATTTAGGAACTACACTTACGAGCGGGCTTGGGAGCTGTATATCAGGATATATCCCTTCTAGATTTAGGACAGCTGTTTCTTGTCAAGGTAAGTATTTTTTGGAAAGGTTAATGTACTGGAAACACCTCAAAAGAATCTGGACCTTGAGAGCTTGTTTGGAGGTTCTAGCAGGGGAGCGCAGCTACTCATATACCCTTGACCGAAGACCAGTCCTCCTCTATCGGGGATGGTCGTCCTCTTTGACCGATCGCGCAGCTTCGGGAGGGACGCACATGGAGCGGTGAGGGAGGAAGGGGACACCCGCCTAGCCAGCCAGATCTGCTGAATCAACCCTGGCGATCAATGGGGTGACAGATGTCGCAGCCAGATCGCCCTCACATCCTCCTCAAAAGAATCTGGATTGTGGTGAGGCAAGAGAGATGAGAGCTCATTTAGCAACTACATTAACGAACGGGGTTGGCAGCTGTATATCAGGGAATATCCCTTCTAGATTAAGAACAGCTGTTGCTTGTTAAGAAAAGTAGTTCGTGGAAAGGATAATGTACTTGAAACTCCTCAAAAGAATCTGATTGTGGGGAGTGAAGAGAAATAAAAGCTCATTTAGGAACTACATGAACATACTGGGTAGGTAAGTGGATATCAGTAAATAACTCCTCTGAGAATAACAATAGCAGTAGCTTAGTAAATTAAGTACTTCTTGGAATGGTTAATGTACTGGAAAGTTCTCAAAATAATCTGGTTTGTGGTGAGGGAAGATATATGAAAGCTCATTTATGAACTACAATAACGAACGTGGTTGGCAGCTGTATGTCAGGGATTATCCTTTCTAGATTAAGAACAGCTTTTGCTTTTTAAGGTAACTAGTTTTTGAAATGGTTAATGTACTGGAAATTCCTGAAAAGAATCTGCTTTGTGGTGAGAGAAGAGAGAAAAAAGCGATTTTAGGAACTACATGAAAATACTGGGTAGGTAACTGTATATCAGTAAATATCTCCTGTGAGTATAAGAATAGCAGTAGCTTAGTAAAGTAAGTACTTCTTGGAATGATTAATGTACTGGAAACTCCTCAAAAGAATCTGCTTTGTGGTGATGGAAGAGAGAAAAAAGCGATTTAAGAACTACACTTATGAACGGGTTTGGCAGCTGTATATCAGGAAATATCCCAAGTAGATTAAGAACAGCTGTTGCTTGTCCTGCCGAGCCAGCCGGCAGTGAATGGGAATCCTGACTGAGGGCGGCGAGGATTTAGGAAAAAGAAAAATACAAGACAAGAGAAAAAAGAAAAGAGGCAAAGTTGAGGTACGGGAGGTCTGCATCTTGAGATTGAAACTCAAGATTGCAGCACAATTTATTTTCAACTCCCAGCTTATATGCAGTTTTGGAACCATGGAATAGCATAGGATTGTTAAAATTCCAGAACATAAAGAGGCTTTGAAGTTTACAACATTTGATTACAGTAAACACAAGACAAGGTTGATTAACATAGGAATCTACTCCAGCGGACATAGCAAGGTGCAGACATAGCAAAGCAATTCCGGATAGTGGCTGTGAACAAATGACCTTGCATGTTGCATATCCTGGCGGTAACAGCACAGCCAGAGGTGATAATGAACCTAGCTTCAGGTTTGTCTCCCGACATCTTAGGGACATCGGCACAGCCAGAGGTCAGAATGAGCTTAGCTGCTAGCTCGGCTCCCGACAATTCCCCCGTCTATTTATTAAAAGAAGCGAACCCGCCTGTCTTAGGTGGGGTGGGTACCACAGCCTTCCTTACCCATCTTAGGGAACAACTTCAGAGCAGTGCTGAAGCCCCATATCTTAGGCCAGTTAAGGCTGGTACCGCCTCATACCCGTGTCTGGCTGCGGTTCCTCTCAGGGAAAATTCATTTACTTGGAGCTTGACCTTATGCAGCTGGCTGGCTAAACTCATGAAAGAGTTTTGTAATATGCATACAATGCAAGGAAGGCATAGGAAAGCCATCAGCAAAAGTATCCCTGGGCCGAGCAATGCCATTAGCAGCCCCTCAACGTTAGTTAAGGAAGGGACATACTGTTGAAGTTGTTCAAACAGTTCTTTTGCTGTTTTTGTCACTTTAGAGTCCAAAGGCGGAGCTTGTTCTAGTCCGGTTATTGTCTATGGAGTTGAAAGAGAGCTAAGGACAAGTTATTATGGTGCCAAATACCATTTAGATGTGCTACAACTTGTTCCCAAGGACAGCTTGACCCATTATACTTATGGATGGTCACACAAATAAAGTCAAACCCAGCATGACAGCGCACCCGTTGCAAAGTTTGTAAGGCACGAATGTGTTCTCCCAGTGACAACACACATTCATACAATGCTTCTAATTTTTGTTCTACCTTATCATCAATCCTGCCTTGAAAGTGCAGGGCTTGCGTGGTATTATGAGCAAGCTGATTAACATAGTGAGCTGTCTGCACATTTTGTGTTAAAGCCACAGTAGCCGCTGCAGCAGAGGCAGCTAAGGAAATAAAGGCTACAATGCCTGCTATTAATAGCCCTACAAATCGTCTAGCGCGCATAAGCTCTCTTAAATGTTTTAACACTTGAATACCTGTTTATTCATACCAAGCTTCAGATATGTTTACAGGAAGCATAACAAATGGTGGTTACTTAATAATAATTACAGAATCAGTAAGACCACTACATGAGCAATTTGTAAAAGAAGAGTTAGTGCAGGTAACATTGAAATACATGGCTCGTATAGAAATATTAAAATTTCCATACATAGCATAAGGGGGTGTTACACAACTCATAATATTTTTTAAAGAAGTAGAAGTGGGCTAGGAGATATTGTTTAGGGCAGCCACTAACATGCAGACATGACGGACATGACCACAGACCTGGGTTGTACTTGTTGAGAAGGAAGAGAAATGAAAGCTCATTTAGGAGCTACACTTACGAATGGGGATGGCCACAGTATATCAGGGAATATCACTTCTAGATTAAGAACAGCTGTTGCTTATTATGGTAAGTAGTTCGAGGAAAGGTTATTAAACTGGAACCTCATCAAAAGAATCTGCATTGGGATGAGGGAAGAGAGAACAGTGCGATATAAGAACTTCATGAACATATTGGGTTGGTAACTGTATATCACTAAATATCTACTCTGAGAATAAGAATAGCAGTAGCTTAGATAATTAAGTACTTCTTGGAATGGTAAATGTACGGGAAATTCCTCAAAAGAGTCTGGTTTGGGGAGAGGGAAGAAAGATGAAAGCTCATTAAGGAACTACACTTATGAACGGGGTTGGCAGCTGTATATCAGGAAATATCCCTTCTCGATTAAGAACAGCTGGTGCTTGTTAAGGAAAGTGGTTCGTGGAAAGGTTAATGGATTTGAAACTCCTCAAAAAAATCTGCTTTGTGGTAAGTGAAGAGAGTAAAAAGCGATTTTAGGAACTACATGAACATACTGGGTAGGTAACTGTATATCAGTAAATATCTCCTCTGAGATTAAGAAGAGCAGTAACTTAGTAAATTTAGTACTTCTTGGAATGGTAAATGTACTGGAAATTCCTCAAAAGAATCTAGTTTGTGGTGTGAGAAGAGAGAAAAAAGCAATATTAAGAACTAAATTAACATACTGGTTAGGTACCTGTATATCAGTAAATATCTCTTCTGAGAATAAGAATAGCAGGAGCTTAGTAAATTAAGTACTTCTTGGAATGGTTAATGTACTGGCAACTCCGCTAAAGAATCTGGTTTTTGGTGAGGGAAGAGAGATGAAAGCTCATTTAGGAACTAAAATTACAAACGGGTTTGGCAGCTGTATATCAGGGAATATTACTTCTAGATTCAGAACAGCTGTTGCTTGTTAAGGTAAGTAGTTCGGAGAAATGTTAATGTACTGGAAACTCCTCAAAAGAATCTGTTTTGTGGTGAGGGTAGAGAGAAAAAAGCGATTTTAGGAACTACATGAACAAACTGGTTAGATAACTGTATATCAGTAAATATCTCCTCTGAAAATAAGAATACCAGTAGCATAATAAATTAAGTACTTCTTGGAATGGTTAATGTACTGGAAACTCCTCAAAAGAATCTGGTTTGAGGTGAGGGAAGCGAGTTGGAAGATCATTTAGGAACTAAATTTACGAACGGGGTTGGCAGCTGTGTATCAGGGAATATCCCTTCTAGGTTAAGAACAGCTGTGGTTTGTTAAGGTAAGTAGTTCTTGGAAAGGTTAATATACTGGAAACTTCTCAAAAGAATTTGCTTTGTGGTGAGGGAATAGAGATGAAAGCTCATTTAGGAACTACATGAACATACTGGGTAGGTAACTGTATACCAGTAAATATCTCCTCTGTATAATAATAGCAGTAGTTTAGTAAAGTAAGTACTTCATGGAGTGGTTAATGTACTGGAAACACCATAAAAGAATCTGGGTTGGGGTGAGGCAAGAGACAAAAAAGTGATTTTATGTACTACATTTACGAAATTGTTTGGCAGATGTATATCAAGAAATATCCCTTCTAGATTAAGAACAGCTGTTGCTTGTTAAGGTATGTTGTTCGTGGAAAGGTCAATGTGGTGGAAACTCCTCAAAAGAATCTGCTTCGAGGTGAGGGAAGAGAGATTAAAGCTCATTTAGGAACTACATGAACATACTGGGTAGGTAACTGTATATCAGTAAATATCTCCTCTGAGAATAAGAATAGCAGTAGCTTAGTAAATTAAGTACTTCTGGAATGTTGAATGTAGTGGAAACTCCTCAAAAGAATCTGCTTTGTGTTGAGGGAAGTGAGATGTAAGCTCATTTAGGAACTATACTTACGAAAGGATTTGAGAGCTGTATATCAGGGATATCCCTCTAGATTAAGAACGGCTGTTGTGTGTTAAGGTAAGTAGTTTGTGGAAAGGTTAATGTACTGGAAACTCCTCACTAGAATCTGCTTTGTGTTGAGGGAAGACATGAAAGCTCATTTACGAACTACACTTTTGTACGGGGTTGGCAGCTGTATATCAGGGAATATCCATTCCTGATTAAGAACAACTGTTGCTTGTTAAGGTCAGTACTTTTTGGGAAGTTTAATTTACTGGAAACTCCTCAAAAGAGTCTGTTTTGTTGTGAGGGAAGAGAGAAATAAGCGATTTTAAGAACTACATGCACATACTGGATAAGTAACTGTATATCAGTAAATATATCCTCAGAGATTAAGAATAGCAGTAGCTTAGTAAGTTAAGTACTGCTTGGAATGGTTAATGTACGGGAAAATCCTCAAAAGAATCTGGTTTGTGGTGAGGGAAGAGAGAACAAAGCTCATTTAGGAACTACACTTACGAAGGTGCTAGGCAGCAGTGTATCATGCAATATCCCTTCTGAGAGTAGGAAAAACTGTAGCTTGTTAAGGTAAGTAGTTCGTGGAAAGGTTAATGTACTGGAAACTCCTCAATAAAATCTACTTTGTTTTGAGGGAAGAGATGAAAACTAATTTAGGAACTACATGAACATACTGGGTAGGTAACTGTATATCAGTAAATATCTCCTCTGAGAAGAAGTATAGCAGTAGCTTAGTAAATTAAGTACTTCTTGGAATGGTTAAAGTATTGTAAACTCCTCAAAAGTATCTGGTTTGTGGTGAGGGAAGAGAAAAAAAGCGATTTTAGGAACTACATGAACATACTGGGTAGGCAACTGTATATCAGTAAATATCTCCTCTGAGAATAAGAATAGCAGTAGCTTACCAAATTAAGTACTTCTTGGAATGGTTAATGTACTGGAAACTCCTCAAAAGAATCTGGTTTGTGGTGAGGGAAGAGAGAAAAAAAGCTCATTTAGGAACTACACTTACGAACGGCGTTGGCAGGTGTATTTCAGGGAATATCCCTTCTAGATTAAGAACAGCTCTTGCTTGTTAAGGTAACTAGTTCGTGGAAAGGTTAATGTACTGGAAACTCCTCAAAAGAATCTGATTTGTGGTGAGGGAAGAGAGATGAAAGCTCATTAAGAACTACACTTACCATGGTGTTAAGCAGCTGTATAACAGAAAATTTCCCTTCTAGGTTAAGGAAAGCTGTGGCTTGTTAAGGTAAGTATTTCGGGGAAACGTTAATGTACTAGAAACTCCTCAAACAAATCTGCTTTGTGGTGAGAGAAGAGAGAAAAAAAGCGATTTTAGGAACTACATGAACATACTGGATAGATAACTGTATATCAGTAAATATCATCTCTGAAAATAAGAATAGCAGTACCTTAGTAAATTAAGTACTTCCTGGAATGGTTAATGTACTGGAAACTCCTCAAAATAATCTACTTAGTCTTGAGGAAAGAGAGAAAAAAGATCATTTAGGAACTACAATAACGAAGGTGGTAGGCAGCTGTCTATCAGGGAATATCCCTTCTGAGAATGAGAACAGCTGTAGCTTGTTAAGGTAATTAGTTCTTGGAAAGGTTAATTTACTGGAAACTCCTAAAAAGAATCTGATTCATGGTGAGGGAATAGAGATGAAAGCTCAATTAGGAACTGCACTTACCAAGGTGGTAGGCAGCTGTATATCAGATAATTTCCCCTCTAGATTAAGAACAGCTGTTGCTTGTTAAGGTAAGTATTTCGTGGAAACATTAATGTACTGGAAACTCTTCAAAACAATCTGCGTTGTGGTGAGGGAAGAGAGAAAAAAAGCGATTTTAGGAACTACATGAACCTACTCTCTAGGTATCTGTATATCAGTAAATATATCCTCTGAGAATACAAATAGCAGTAGCTTAGTAATTTAACCACTTCTTGGAGTGGATAATTTACTCCAAACTCCTAAGAGGAACCTGGTTTTTGGTGAGGGAAGAGAGATGAAAGCTCATTTGGGTACTACACTTACAAATGGGGTTGGCAGCTGTATTCAGGGAATATCCCTTCTATATTAAGAACAGCGTTTGCTTATTAAGGTAAGTAGTTCGTGAAAAGGATAATGTACTGGAAACTCCTCAAAAGAATCTGCTTTGTGTTGCGGGAAGAGAGGTGAAGGCTCATTTAGGAACTACATGAACATACTCGGTATGTACCTGTATATCAGTAAATATCTCCTCTGAGAATAAGAATAGCAGTAGCTTCGTAAATTAAGTACTTTTGGGCTGGTTAATGTACTGGAAACTCCTCAATAGAATCTGCTTTGTGGTGTGGGAAGAGAGATGAAAGCTCATTTAAGAACTGCACTATGAACGGGGATGGCAGCTGTATATCAGGGAATATCCCTTCTAGATTAAGAACAGCTGTTCCTTCTTAAGGAAAGTAGTTCGTTGAAAGGTTAATGTACCGGAAACCCCTCAAAACAATCTGCTTTGTGGTGAGGGAAGAGAGAAAAGCGATTTAAGAACTACATGAACATACTGGGTTGGTAACTGTATATCAGTAAATATCGCCTCTGAGAATAAGAATAGCAGTAGCTTAGTAAATAAAGTACTTCTTGGACTGCTTAATGTATTGGAAACTCCTCAAAAGAATCTGCTTTGTGGTGAGGGAAGAGAGATAAACGCTCATTTACGAACTACACTTACCAAGGTGGAAGGCAGCTTTATATCCCTTCTGAGAATGATAACAGCTGTAGCTTGTTAAGGCAAGTAGTTCGTAGAATGGTTAATGTACTGGAAACTCCTCAAAAGAATCTACTTTGTGGTGAGGGAAGAGAGAAAAAAGCGATTTTAGGAAATACATGAACATACAGGGTATGTAACTGTATGTCAGTAAATATCTCCTCTGAAAATAAGAATACCAGGAGCTTAGTAAATTAAGTACTTCTTGGAATGCTTAATGTACTGGAAACTCCTCAAAACCATCTGCTTTGTAGTAAGTGAAGAGAGATGAAAGCTCATATAGGAACTACACTTACGAAAGGGGTTGGCAGCTGTATATCAGGCAATATCCCTTCTGAGAATAATAACAGCTGTATCTTGTTAAGGTAAGTAGTGCATGGGAAGGTTAATGTACTGGAAACTCCTCAAAAGAATCTGCTTTGTTTTGAGGGTAGAGAAAAAAAAGCGATTTTAGAAAATACATGAATATACTGGGTAGGTAACTGTATATCACTAAATATCTCCTCTGAAACTAACAATAGCAGTAGCTTAGTAAATTAAGTACTTCTTGAAATGGGTAATGTACTGGAAACTCCTCAAAAGAATCGGCTTTGTGGTGAATGAAGAGAAAAATAGCGATTTTAGGCACTAAATGTACATACTGGGTAGGTAAATTTATATCAGTAAATATCTCTTCTGAGAATAAGAACGGCAGTAGCTTAGTAAATTAAGTACTTTTTGGAATGTGCAATGTACTGGAAACTCCTCTAAAGAATCTGCTTTGTGGTGAGGGAAGAGAGATGTAAGCTCATTCAGGAACTACAGTTACGAACGGGGTTGGACCAGTATATCAGGGAATATCCCTTCTAGATTAAGGACAACTGTTGCTTGTTAAGGTAAGTAGTTAGTGGAAAACTTAATGTACTGATAACTCCTGAAAAGAATCTGCTTTATGGTGAGGGAAGAGAGAATAAAGCAATTTTAGGAACTACATGAACATACTGGGTAGGAAACTGTATATCAGTAAATATCTCCTCTGAGAATAAGAATAGCAGTAACTTAGTAAATTAAGTACTCCTTGGAATGGTTAATGTACTGGAAACTCCTCAAAAAATCTGCTTTGTGTTGAGGCAAGAGAGAAAAAAGCGATTTTAAGAACTACATGAACAAACTGTTTAGGTAACTGTATATCAGTAAATATCTCCTCTGAATATAAGAATACCAGTAGCATAGTAAATTAAGTACTTCTAGGAATGGTTAATGTACTGGAAACTCCTCAAAAGCATCTGGTTTGTGGTGAGGGAAGAGAGATGAAAGCTCATTTAGTAACTACAGTTAGGAACGGGGTTGGCCGCTGTATATGAGGGAATATCCGTTCTAGATGAAGAACAGCTGTTGCTTGTTAAGGTAAACTGTTCGTGGAAAGGTTAATGTACTGGAAACTCCTCAAAAGAACCTGTTTGTTGTGAGGGAAGAGAGATGAAAGCTCATTTAGGTACTACATGAACAAACTGGGTAGGTAACTGTATATCAGTAAATATCTCCTCTGAGAATAAGAATAACAGTAGCTTAGTAAATTAAGAACTTCTTCGAATGGATACTGAACTGGAAACTCCTCAAAAGAATCTGGTTTGTGGTGAGGGCAAAGAGAAAAAGCTCATTTATTAACTACACTTACGAAGGTGGTAGTCAGCTGTATATCAGGCACTATCCCTTCTTAGAATTGAACAGCTGTAGCTTGTTAAGGTTAGTAGTTCATGAAAAGGTAAATATACTGGAAACACCTCAAAAGAATCTACTTTGTGGTGAGGGTTAAGACATGAAATCTCTGTTAGGAACTACACTTACGAACTGGATTGGCACCTGTAAATCAGGGAATAACCCTTCTAGATTAAGAACAGCTGATGCTTGTTAAGGAAAGTAGTTCGTTGAAAGGTTAATGTACTGGAAACTCCACAAAAGTATCTGCTTTTTGGTGAGGGGAGAGAGAAATGCGATTTTAGGTACTACATGAATGTATTGGGTAGGTAACTGTATATCAGTAAATATATCCTCTGAGAATGAGAATAGCAATATCTTAGTAAATTAAGTACTTCTTGGAAAGGTTAATGTACTGGAAACTCCTCAAAAGAATCTGCTTTGTGGTGAGGGACGAGAGAAAAAAGCGATTTAAAAACTACATGAACATACTGGGTAGGTAACTGTATATCAATAAAGTTCTCCTCTGAGAATAAGAATACCAGTAGCTTAGTAAATTAAGTACTTCTTTGAATGGTTAATGTACTGGAAACTCCTCAAAATTATCTGGTTTGTGGTGAGGGAAGAGAGATGAAAGCTTGTTGAACCTGGGTTACTGCAGTCGAAATCAGGACACGGGGGATGCAAGGCGAGTGAACCAATGCATACTTTATTCCAAGAGGGCCAGGGTTTATATAGGGTTAGAAACCAATTTTACAATTACAGGGTAAAAGATCAATACAGCATGACATTTGTCTCAAATACAGAAGTGGAGGAAATTTCCTACTGTGAGGGCAGGAACTTGATACAAATGCCTTTCTAATTACAGGAGGTAGTGACTACAAAGATTGTTGATATCAAAGCAAGGAACTGTATACAACCTAGGTAGAACTATAATTATCGACTATAATTATCTACTAGCTACTATCTCAATCTTGACTTCTCCAAGTACTTGTGAAAATAACAGTGAGGAGACTTTCCTGTTTATAGTAAGAATCTAACACTAAAGGCAGCTGATCAAGCAAGTCTCCTTAGGGAGACTTGCTAAGCAGGGGGAAAAAGGAGATTCTCACAACAACTGGTGGCTTCCTTTGGCCCACAAACACCAGAAACTCCTTACTGGAAATGTGTTCCCAAGGGCCTATTAGTGTGCTAATGAGGCATCGGAGTAACCATGCCGGGGCTAAATTTTTCCACTGGTTGGAGACTTTAATTCTCCAACAATTCCCCCTTTTTTATTAATTTTCCACAGCCGCTTCTCTAGAAAGTTTAAGGGCAGTTAGTAAAACATCAGAGGAATTATTCCTAGTGAAACGCTTCATTATAGCTATGATGGAACAATATCCTATGAAAAAGACACATAACATAAGTATCAAGGCAATAGAGGCACTTCCAACACTATGGGTAATACTTTGCCACCACCCCCTAGGGTCTAATCCTTCTAAGGTCTGAGCTAGTCCTTGGGCTATATCATCAATAGAAGAGGCATCTGGCAATTCCTTTTGAAAAGCTTCAAAAACCTCCCTGTACAAGTTTTGTTCACTTAACGTACCATTTAGTAGGGCTCCATCTATAAGCATTTGTATATCATTCCATTCACATTCAGAGGCATTATATTTATAAGGTGTTACACAGACATGACTAGAATTCCAATCGCAAGTCAAAAACAATCGTTGCTGTAAAGCCAGATATTTCTGTCCAAGCCAAAACACTCCTCCTTTAACAGCTTCTATCTCATCTTGAAGGTGGGCATTTACTTCCAGCTGGTGTTGCCACAGATTGTGGGAGTCCTGGTGCCACTGCACCATAAAGTCATGAGTTTGTACAGATTGTCGCAATGCGGCTCCGGATACTGCTGCAGTTGTATCAATGGCAATCAGTCCAACAAGTCCTGCAATAATCAGTCCAATGGCACGACAACTCCTCTTCAGAAGCTGCTTGAAAAACTGCATTACCAATCCTTGTACAGGTCCTCCAGCCCAGGGACAATGCATGCGAACAGGAACCCAAAGGGAGTTGCGCTGGGTTAAAATCATGATCCCATCTTGACTAAAATTAAAGGTGACATTGTTATTCAAGCAAGTATACAATTTACAATTTATGCAGGTAATGGCATTCTTAGTTATGTTTATGGGGCCGACCATCAGTACTTGTAGAAAATGAACACAAGCAGAGATATTATAGGTCTTTACAACTGTGAAGTTGTAGGAGGCCGAGGATCCTTTAGTTCCTGAGTAAGTTCCATTGGCCAGCAATACAGGAGCCTGAGAAGCTGCTAATTTCTAGAGATGATGTTGTGGAGGAAATAGCCTGTTTCCATGGGCGAGAGCAGGCAAGGGGTCACTAAAGCCTGCTCCAAACCACCCTAAAAGCTGTTTAGCAGACATGGCATTGGACATGTTCATAGATAAAGTAGGTTCACAAGATGAGTTATATTCAGTGCAGTTTTTCAACCACACACCAGAAGGTCCCCAATCATACCAAGTATGTTGGGATTTATTCCAAATAGTTGGAAAAATTCCTCGACAACTTTCCCAATGTCTTTCAGTAAAGTTCAGGTTCAGATAAGTAAAATTGTCACATTTAGGCAGGCCAGCAGGGCTAGGATAATTATCTAATTTATAGGTATGAGATCCCACAGACCAGGAAGACAGTCTAATCAACCGAGTTCTACTGGAGTTATATGAACCTCCATGCTGAATCCAATATTGATATCTAAAAGGGTAACATGGGGAACGGCCTTGACAGATAGCTTTAGAGAACTGAGAATAAGAGAAGTTAAAAGATTGTCTTTCTTCCATGGGAAAGACTGGAATGCCAGACCCATAAGGGGGAGAGTAAATTAGGAATAGATGTAAAATCAGAGACAGGGGCTTCTGTCCATAAATATGGACATAATAAAGGAGGTATAGAAATATAGGCCCAATACATTACCTCTGATGTAGCCCCTACAGGTTACCAGTGCACACCTGTCCATTAGAATGGCCTTATCACTTGGATGAGAATGTCTCACCCCGGTCTTGATGGACAGGGGGGTGTTTGTTGCTGGATCCACTGGAGCAGGTGCCAGAAAGATAGGCTGTCTTCTGTAGAAACATAAGCATATCCTCGCCCCTGGGGTATTATATTCCCTGGGACAAGATCCAGCCCCACACCCAATCAAGTCCAGACAGCCTGTGGCTTCTTTAACAATGGCAGGGCTAAGAAGTGGTGCTCTGCTCTGGCCATTATATCTCCTAGAGGCAAATTTTTTAAATTAAGAACAAATAAGAACAAATATTGCTTCTGCAACGTACTATCCATACTCCCCCTCTTTAACTTTTTAATTTGTGTTTTTAAGGTATAGTGAGCTCTTTCTACTATACCTTGACCTTGAGGATTATATTTAATTCCTGTAACATGAAAAATGTTATGAAATTCTAAAAATTTTTGTACTTGTTCATTGGAATAAGCTGGTGCATTGTCAGTTTTTATTTGAGAAGGAATCCCAATGACTGCAAATGTTTCTAGTAAATGTTGAATGACATGAGTCAATTTTTTCCCTGGTAGAGGTGTTGCCCGAATAAAAGAATATGTGTCGATGGATACATGCACATATTGTAAGCGGCCAAATTTAGGGATGTGTGTTACATCCATTTGCCAAATTTTATTAGGAGCAGTTCCTTACGTGTCAATTAATTTTTGAGGGCTACATAAATCCGAATCTCCTTGAAGAATGGAAAATAGGTTAGGAATTCTGGGAATTCCTAAGGAAGGGAAAAGCCAATTGATGTCCCTAGTAACTTTTGAAAATTATTAAGAGTTTTAAACTCTTCAGTACGATTTTTTATTAATTGGGGGGTAATTACTTGTCTTCTAACTAAATATCCCAGATACTTAAATGGTTCTTCTGTTTAAATGAATTTTATCAGGGGCAATTATTAAATTATTCTGTTGAAAGTGTAAAGGCAAAATTTGTAACAATTTTGATACAATATTTTTATCAGGTGCAGCAAATAATAAATCATTTTATTGAAAACCTGTAAAACAAACTGGAGTAGTAATTAAACAATCATCTTGATAGCAATCGTTTTCCTATATCCAACTTAAAACAAACATTTTAAATTTCATATCTCAGAATACATTTTTGATCTCAAGTCTTTTACCAAGCCTGGTTGTATTAAAAGAAATCTGGAGCCTAGGTATCACCCATTGCTTCATGCTGCTTGTTTTTCACTTCCAAATTTCTTATCTAGAAAGGCATTCTAAAACCTTTTAAAGTAGAGGCTTTCACACCTTTACCTCAGCCTGTATTTGCATAGAAAAACTGAAGCCCAGGGGGCACATTGCCTCCTGGTTGTCTGCTTTAAAAGAGCCATTTTCCTATATACAGAGAGTTAATGAAAGTTGTTTACTTCTATCCCCCATTAGTTTATATACTTTAAAATATTTACCTGATTATATGTGACTTAAGATAGTTAATCTTACTGTTACAGTACAGTTTACACTTAAAAAATTTAGTACCTGATTCATTAAAGTGATACCCAAAACAATTGTAACAAGAGTACACTTAGCAGTGTGCCCCAGAATTATAACCATGAGATTTCAGAGTTAGCATATTTGCCTTTTTAATACATCCAAATTGCAAACCTGTACAGAAATCGAGTTATATCAGGTAAATAAACTTTTAACTCTCCTTTAAGATATTCCAATTTTAATTCATCCTAAGGGGTAGTTTTTAGAAGTATCAGTCAAATCATACATTTTACCATGAGGTTTCCAATGTTTACCTGAAAACAAAAGAAATAAAAGAAAGGCCTCCATTGGCCTGTCCTATAGAATGGGCCTATCTCCATCCTACTCCTTAGAGCTTGATGAACTGCCTTGGGGCCAGCTTGCCCTCTCCCACTATGAATGGAGACACCCTATGGCTGTCCCATCACGTGGATCGGCTAAACTGCACTTTTGTCAGTTTACCCCTCACTACTGAGGATAGGTTCAAGGGCCCATGCTAAGTTCTTATTTATTTATTTATTTTTAACCATGAATTAAATAATTTTTAACTATAGTTCCTTTTAAAATAAAGTAATAATCCTTTAAAGCTTTTGGTAATGCCCAAATTCGATGATCTTTTGAAGTTTAAAGTTAAACTAACCTATTTTTACATCATACATTTTTAATCTTGAACACATTCACACCCACATACATTTGTGCGCGCGCACACACAGACACATACATTCACATATGTAGTTATTAATGTAAACAGAACTTGAAAGCAGTCCAGACAACTATCAGCCGTACATTTTTTAGTGGCAAAAGGTATATTTTCCAATCTTACTCTTGTAATGACCAAAACTTAAAACAAAACCTTTAATGAATGATTTTAGCATTGTTTAGTCTTATTCGCTAGGGCCTATTAGTTTTAGCAAAGTATCTTAGCATACTAAACACTTTTTAGCTGAAGATAACTGGGTTGGGGTCACCTGGAGTATTACTGAGTCCACCTAGCACTTGACTCTTAGTGTTTACTCTCAGGCTAAGATTAGCCGGCTGTCTGAACTCGGTTCTTAGCAGCCTGCACTTTTTCTGCCTTCTTGCAGAAGGAGACACAGTACCTAGTAAATGTTTTGCCCATAGACATGTAAATGGACAACAGAAATAAGGGAAACAAAAGTTTATGTTTAAAATTGGTACCAATCTCAAAGACAAAACTAGTCAAGACAAAACAGGACATAGAAACAGAGGCTTTTACGCCTTGGGTGGCATGTCCAGCATCCACAAGCTGCCAGCCAGAGTGATGGAAAGTCCATAGGGCCCTGAAAATTCTCAGGGGGATCCTCCCCAGTGGAGATTTCCATCCCCTGGCAATCAACCTGCCGAGGCCGCCCACCAGAGGACTTTTTTCCCAATTTAGCACTCCATACGAAACACAACTAATCAAACAAGGACAAAGACACATGAAACATGCAGCGCAGGCGCAAATTAAAAGTGCAATTGCAGTAAAAATTCTCTTGAGAAGTAAAAGAAAAATCACTAGTCCTTCCCCAATTCCAGGCTGATGGACTAAAACAGGGAGTGTCAGCTCCCCTGCTAGTGCCTGGTTGTAAAGAAAAGATGACAAGGCAACAAACAGTACAAGAAATGTATCCAATGCCCAACGTATGATACTGTAACCTCTCTGTACGTCAGTTTGATAATAAAAATTTGAGAAAAAAAAAAAAAAAGAAAAGATGATGGGGAAGCCTCCTTCACTGGAAGGGAGCCATGAGAAGGCCCTGTATTACAGCTGTCCTAAATTAAATGAATCTGGTCAATATCTTGATAATGACGGGGCTGTGCCACACCTCTGGCTGGAGGGGGTTCAATGACAGGAAAAGTTTGATAGCAAGAGAGAGAAGCAGAACCATAGGACTTAGATTAATTAATCCGCGGCCACAATTATTTGTTCTTTACTTTCACCTTCCTGACTGCCCCTGGCAGATCGAAAGAGCATCTGTAGCACTTTGACTGCACTGCTGAGCTGCCTAAATTAGCACATTCTCTGAAGGAGCATAGGTAGAGGCTGAAGGCTTATTTGATGTTAATTTTTCTTTAACAAAACTGACAGGAGATAGTTCAGGTGTTTCCATGTCTTTTAGCTCCTGCCCAATTTGAGTTTTTACCTCCCCGGACAAATTATAAGCCTTCATAGCTTTTTCCACGTCAGCCTCTGGCTCAGCAGCTGATGTTATGATAGCATCAGGAGACATCATGCTCACGGCTGTATGTATTAATGCCCAAACAGACCAAAATGTAACTGGAATCTTGTCTCCACACCGATATTCTTTTTCCATATCATTCTCTACTCGTTCCCAGACTTCTAAATCTAAAGTATCTCCCTCTGGGAACCATAGATTATACACCACTACCTGTACACACTCATCTCTTTGTGAACACGAGACCATAGCTCCGTCCCGTTTCAATACATGGTGGATAAAATTAGAAAATGGAGTTGGTTTAGCTTGTTCCATAACCCCGTAATTTTTTAAGAATAGGAGCTCACCACACAGATCCCTTGTCTCCTGTGAATTACACACAGATCGCTTGTCTCCTGTGAATTAAAAATATCTCTCACCTCACTCGAGAACTTGGCAGTTCCGCAATCTCCTGTGGATCAATTGTCAGGTCCCTGGGTCCGGACGCAAGATGTTGAACCTGGGTAACTGCAGTCGAAATCAGGACACGGGGGATGCAAGGCGATTGAACTAATGCATACTTTATTCCAAGAGGGCCAGGGTTTATATAAGGTTAGAAACCAATTTTACAATTACAGGGTAAAAGATCAATACAGCATGACATTTGTCTCAAATACAGAAGTGGAGGAAATTTCCTACTGTGAGGGCAGGAACTTGATACAAATGCCTTTCTAATTACAGGAGGTAGTGACTACAAAGATTGTTGATATCAAAGCAAGGAACTGTATACAACCTAGGTAGAACTATAATTATCTACTAGCTACTATCTCAATCTTGACTTCTCCAAGTACTTGTGAAAATAACAGTAAGGAGACTTTCCTGTTTATAGTAAGAATCTAACACTAAAGGCAGCTGGTCAAGCAAGTCTCCCTGTTGCTAAGCAGGGGGAAAAAGGAGATTCTCACAACAACTGGTGGCTTCCTTTGGCCCACAAACACCAGAAACTCCTTACTGGAAATGTGTTCCCAAGGGCCTATTAGTGTGCTAATGAGGCATCGGAGTAACCGTGCCGGGGCTAAATTTTTCCACTGGTTGGAGACATTAATTCTCCAACAAAAGCTCAAATGGGAACTACACTTACGAACGGGGTTGGCAGCTGTATTCAGTGAATATCCCTTCTAGATTAAGAAGAGCTGGTGCTTGTTAAGGTAGGTAGTTCGTGGAAAGGTTAATGTACTGGAACCTCCTCAAAAGAATCTGCTTTGTGGTGAGGGAAGAGAGAAAAAAGCGATTTTAGGAACTACATGAACATACTGGGAAGGTAACTGTATATCAGTAAATATCTCCTCTGAGAATAAGAATAGCAGTAGCTTAGTAAATTAAGAACTTCTTCGAATGGATACTGAACTGGAAACTCCTCAAAAGGATCTGGTTTGTGGTGAGGGTAGAGAGGAAAAAGCTCATTTATTAACCACACTTACGAAGGTGTATATCAGGCACTATCCCTTCTGAGAATAAGAACAGCTGTAGCTTGTTAAGGTAAGTAGTTCGAGAAAAGGTAAATATACTGGAAATACCTCAAAAGAATCTACTTTGTGGTGAGGGATAAGAGATGAAATCTCTGTTAGGAACTACACTTACGAACTGGGTTGGCACCTGTATATCAGGGAATATCACTTCTAGATTATGAACAGCTGTAGCTTGTTGAGGTAAATAGTTCCTTGAAAGGGTAATGTACTGGAAACTCCTCAAAAGAATCTGCTTTGTGGTAAGGGAAGAGAGAATAAAGCAATTTTAGGAACTACATTTACATATTGGGTAGGAAACTGTATATCAGTAAATATCTCCTCTGAGAATAAGAATAGCAGTAACTTAGTAAATTAAGTACTCCTTGGAATGGTTAATGTACTAGAAACTCCTCAAAAAAATCTGCTTCGTGTTGAGGCAAGAGAGAAAAAAGTGATTTTAGGAACTGAATGAACATACTGCGTAGGTAATTGTATATCAGTAAATAACTTCTCTGGGAATAAGATTAGCAGTAGCTTAGTAATTTAAGCACTTCTGGAATGCTTAATATACTGGTAACTCCTCAAAAGAATCTGGGTTTTGGTGAGGGAAGAGAGATGAAAGCTCATTTAGGAACTACATTTACGAACAGGGAAGGCGGCTGTATATCAGGGAATGTCCTTTCTACATTAGAACAGCAGTGCCATGTTAAGGTAAGTAGTTCGTTGAACAGTTAATGTACTGGAAAATACTCAAAAGAATCTGGTTTGTGGTGAGGGAAGAGAGAAAAAAGCAGTTTTAGGAACGACATGACCATACTGGGTTGGTAACTGTATATCAGTAAATATCTCCTCTGAGAATAAGAATAACTGTAGCTTAGTAAATTAAGTACATCTTGGGATTGTTAATGTACAAGAAACTCCTCAAAAGAATCTGGTTTGTGGTGAGGGAAGAGAGAAAAAAGCAGTTTTAGGAACGACATGACCATACTGGGTAGGTAACTGTATATCAGTAAATACCTCCTCTGAGAATAAGTATAGCAGTAACTTAGCAAATTTAGTACCTCTTGGAATGGTTAATGTACTGGAAACTCCTCAAAAAAATCTGCTTTGTGTTGAGGCAAGAGTGAAAAAAGCAATTTTAGGAACTGAATGAACATACTGCGTAGGTAATTGTATATCAGTAAATATCTCCTCTGGGAATAAGATTAGCAGTAGCTTAGTAAATTAAGCACTTCTTGGAATGCTTAATATACTGGTAACTCCTCAAACGAATCTGGTTTGTGGTGAGAGAAGAGAGATGAAAGATCATTTAGGAACTACATTTACGAACAGGGTAGGCAGCTACCCTGCCTACCCTGGGAATGTCCCTTCTAGATTAGAACAGCAGTAGCATGTTAAGGTAAGTAGTTCGTTGAACGGATAATGTACCGGAAAGTACTCAAAAGAATCTGGTTTGTGGTGAGGGAAGAGAGAAAAAAGCAGCTGTAGTAACTACATGACCATACTGGGTAGGTAACTGTATATCAAAAAATATCTCCTCTGAGAATAAGAATAGAAGTAGCTTAGTAAAATAAGTACTTCTTGGAATGGTTAATGTACTGGAAACTCCTCAAAAGAATCTGCTTTGTGGTGAGGGAAGAGAGAAAAAAGCTCATTTAGGAACTACTCTTATAAAGGTGGGAGGCAGCTACATATCAGGGAATATCCCTTCAGAGAATTAGAACAGCTGTTGCTTGATAAGGTAAGTAGTTCCTGGAAATGTTAATGTACTGTAAACTCCTCAAAAGAATCTGGTTTGTGGTGAGGGAAGAGAGAAAAAAAGCTCATTTAGAAACCATACGTACAAACGGAGTTGGCAGCTGTATATCAGGGAATATCCCTTCTAGATTAAGGACAGCTGTTGCTTGTCAAGGTAAGTAGTTCGTGGAAAGGTTTTTGTACTGGAAACTCCTCAAAAGAGTCTGCTTTGTATTGAGGGAAGAGAGATGAAAGCTCATTTAGGAACTACAAGAATATACTGGGTAGGTAACGGTATATCAGTAAATATCTCCTCTGAGAATAAGAATAGCAGTAGCTTCGTAAATTAAGTACTTCATGGAATGGTTAATGTACTGGAACTCCTCAAATGAATGTGGTTTGTGGTGAGGGAAGATAGATGAAAGCTCATGAAGGAACTATACTTACAACGGGTTTGGTAGCAGTATATCAGGGATTATCCCTTCTAGATTAACAACAAATGTTGCTTCTTAAGGTAAGTAGTTAGTGGATGGTTAATGTACTGGAAACTCCTCAAAATAATCTGCTTGGTGGGGGGGGTGGAAGAGAGAAAAAAGAGATTTTAGGAACTACATGAACAAACTGGTTAGATAACTGTATATCAGTAAATATCTCCTCTGCGAATAAGAATAGCAGTAGCTTAGTAAATTAAATTCTTCTTGGAATGGTTAATGTACTGGAAACTCCTCAAAAGAGTCTGGTTTGTGGTGAGGGAAGAGAGAAAAAAGCAATTTTAAGAACTACATGAACATACTGAGTAGGTAACAGTATATCATTAAATATCTCGCCTGAAAAAAAAGAATAGCAGTAGCTTAGTAAATTAAGTACTCCTTGGAATGGATAATGTACTGGAAACTCCTCAACAGAAGCTGGTTTGTGGTGAGGGAAGGGAGATGAAAGCTGTTTTAGGAACTACACTTACGAACGGGGTTGGCAGCTGTATATCAGGCCATACCCCTTCTCAGAATAAGAACGGCTGTAGCTTGTTAAGATAAATAGTTCGTTGAAAGGGTAATGTACTGGAAACTCCTCAAAAGTATCTGCTTTGTGGTGAGGGAAGAGAGAATAAAGCAATTTTAGGAACTACATTTACATACTGCATAGGAAACTGTATATCAGTAAATATCTCCTCTTAGAATAAGAATAGCAGTAACTTAGTAAATTAAGTACTCCTTGGAATGGTTAATGTACTGGAAACTCTTCAAAAAAAATCTGATTTGTGTTGAGGCAAGAGAGAAAAAAGCGATTTTAGGAACTGAATGAACATACTGCGTAGGTAATTGTATATCAGTAAATATCTCCTCTGGGAATAAGATTAGCAGTAGCTTAGTAAATTAAGTACTTCTTGGCATGCTTAATATACTGGTAACTCCTCAAAAGAATCTGGTTTGTGGTGAGGGAAGAGAGATGAATGCTCATTTAGGAACTACATTTACGAATGGGGTAAGCAGCTGTATATAAGGGAATGTCCCTTCTAGATTAGAACAGCAGTAGCATGTTAAGGCAAGTAGTTCGTTGAATAGTTAATGTACCAGAAAGTACTCAAAAGAATCTGGTTTGTCGTGAGGGAAGAGTGATGAAAGCTCATTTATGAACTACAATTAGGAACGGGGTTGGCAGCTGTATATCAGGGAATATCACTTCTAGATTAAGAATAGCTGTTGCTTCTTATGGTAAGTACTTCGTGGAAGGTTAATGTACTGGAAACTCCTCAAAAGAATCTGCTTTGTCGTGAGGGAAGAGAGAAAAAAGAGATTTTAGGAACTACATGAATGTACTGGGTAACGGTGTATCCTTAAATATCTCCTCTGAGAATAAGTATAGCAGTAGCTTAGTAAATTAAGTACTTCGTTCAATGGTTAATGTCCAGGAAACTCCTCAAAAGAATCTGGTTTGTGGTGAGCAATAGAGAAAAAAGCGATTTTAGGAACTACATGTACATAATGGGTAGGTAACTGTATATCAGTTAATATCTCCTTTGAGAATAAGAATAGCAGTAGCTTAGTAAATTCAGTACTTTTTGGAGTGGTTATTGTACAGGAAACTCCTCAAACGAATCTGCTTTTTTCTGAGGGAAGAGAGAAAAAAGCGATTTTAAGAACTACATGAACATGCTGGGTAGATAACTGTATAGCAGTAAATATCTCCTCTGAGAATAAGAATAGCAGTAGCTTAGTAAATTAAGTTCCTCTTGGAATGGTTAATGTACTGGTAACTCCTCAAAAGAAACTGGTTTTTGGTGAGGGAAGAGAAATGAAATCTCATTAAGGAACTACACTTACGAACGGGGTTGGCAGATATATATCAGGGAATATCAATTCTAGATTAAGAACAGCTGTTACGTCTTAAAGTAAGTAGTTCGTGGAAAGGTTAATGTACAGAAAACTCCTCCAAAGAATCTGTTTCGTGGTGAGGGAAGAGAGAAAAAAGCGATTTTAGGAACTACATGTACATACTGGTTAGGTAAATGTATATCAGTTAATATCTGCTTTGAGGATAAGAATAGCAGTAGCTTAGTAAATTCAGTACTTCTTGGAATGGTTAATGTACTGGAAACTGCTCAAAAGAATCTGCTTTGTTATGAAGGAATAGAATAAAAAGCGATTTTAAGAACTACATGAACATACTGGGTAGATAACTGTATATCAGTAAATATCTCCTCTCAGAATAAGAATAGCAGTAGCTTAGTAAATTAAGTTCCTCTTGGAATGGATAATGTACTGGTAACTACTCAAAAGAAACTGGTTTTTGGTGAGAGAAGAGATATGAAATCTCATTAAGCAACTACACTTACGAACTATGTTGTCAGATGTATATCAGGGAATATCACTTCTAGATTAAGAACACTTGTTACCTCTTAAGGTAAGTAGTTCGTGGAAAGGTTAATGTACAGGAAACTCCTCAAGAGAATCTGCTTTGTGTTGAGGGAAAAGAGAAAATAGCGATTTTAGGAATTACATGAACATAATGTGTAGGTAACTGTATATCAGTAAATATCTTCACTGAGAATAAGTATAGCAGTAGCTTAGTAAATTAAGTAGTTCTTGGAATGGTACTGGAAACTCCTAAAAAGAATCTGGTTTGTGATGAGGGAAGAGTCATGAAAGCTCATTAAGAACTTCATTTACGAACGGGGTTGGCAGCAGTATTTCAGGGAATATTACGTCTAAATTAAGAACAGCTGTTGCTTGTTAAGGTAAGTACTTCGTGGAAAGGTTAAAGTACTGGAAACTCCTGAAAAGAATCTCCTTGTGGTGAGGGAAGAGAGATGAAAACTCATTTAGGAACTACATAAACATACTGGGTAGGTAACTGTATATCAGTAAATATGTCCTATGAGAATAAGAATAGCTGTAGCTTAGTAAATTAAGTACTTCTTGGAATTGTTAATGTACTGGACACTCCTCAAAAGAATCTGCTGTGTCGTGAGGGAATAGAGAAAAAAGCGATTTTAGGAACTACATGAACATACTGGGTAGGTAATGGTATATCAGTAAATATCTCCTCTGAGAATAACAATAGCAGTAGCTTTGTAAATTAAATACTTCGTGCAATGCTTAATGTACTGGAAATTCCGCAAAAGAATCTGGTTTGTGGTGTGGGAATAGAGAAAAAAGCGATTTTAGGATCTACATGTACATACTGGGTAGGTAACTGTATATCAGTTAATATCTCCTTTGAGAATAAGAATAGCAGTAGCTTTGTAAATTCAGTACTTTTGGAATGGTTAATGTACAAGAAACTCTTCAAAAGAATCCGGTTTGCGGTGAGGGAAGAGTGATGAAAGCTCATTTATGAACTACACTTATGAACGGGGTTGGCAATTGTATATCAGGGATTATCACTTCTGGATTAAGAACAGCTCTTCCTTGTTAAGGTAAGTAGTTGGTGGAAAGGTTAATGTACTGGAAACTAATAAAACATATCTGCTTTGTGGTGAGGGAAGAGAGATGAAAGCTCATTTAGGAACTACATGAACATACTGGGTATGTAATTGTATATCAGTAAATATCTCCTCTGAGAATAAGAATAGCAATAGCTTATTAAATTAAGTACTTCATGGAATGGTTATTGTACTGGAAACTCCTAAAAAGAATCGGGATTGTGGTGAGGGAAGAGATATGAGAGCTCATTTATGAACTACTCTAACGAACGGGTTTGGCAGCTGTATATCAGGGAATATCACTTCTAGATTAAGAATAGCTGTTGCTTGTTAAGGTAAGTGGTTCGTGGAAAGGTTAATGTAGTGGAAACTCCCCAAACAATCTGGTTCGTGGTGAGGGAAGAGAGATGAAAGCTTATTTAGGAACTACACTTACAAACGTGGTTGGCAGCTTTATATCATTCTAGATTAAGAAAAGTTGTTGCTTGTTAAGGTAAGCACTTCAGGTAAAGGTTAATGTACTGGAATCTCCTAAAAAATATCTGCTTTGTGGTTAGGGAAGAGAGATGAACGCTCATTTAGGAACTACATGTACATACTGGGTCGGTAACTGTATATCAGTAAATATCTCCTCTGATAATAAGAATAGCAGTAGCTTAGTAAATTAAGTACTATTTGGAATGGTTAATGTACAGGAAGCTCCTCAATAGAATCTGCTTTGTGGTGAGGGAAGAGAGAAAGAAGCGATTTTAGGAACTCCATGAACATTATGGTTAGGTAACTGTATATCAGTAAATATCTCCTCTGAGAATAAGAATAGCAGTAGCTTAGTAAATTAAGTACTTCTTGGAATGGTTAATGTACTAGAAACACCTTCAAAGAATCTGGTTTGCGGTGAGGGAAGAGAGTTGGAAGCTCATTTAGGAACTACACTTATGAACGGGGTTGGCAGCTGTATAACAGGCAATATCCCTTCTAGATTAAGAACAGCTGTTGCTGGGTAAGGTAAGTAGTTCCTGTAAAGGTTAATGTGCTAGAAACTCCTCAAAAAATATGCTTTCTGGTGAGGGAAAAGAGATGAAAGCTCATTTAGGAACTACATGAATATACTGGGTAGGTAACTGTATATCAGTAAATATCTCCTCTGAGAATAAAAATATCAGTAGCTTAGTAAATTAAGTACTTCGTGCAAAGGTTAATGTATTGGAAATTCCTAAAATGATCGGGTTTGTGGTGAGTGAATAGACAAAAAAGCGATTTTAGGAACTACATGAATATACTGGATAGGTAACTGTATATCAGTAAATATCTCCTCTGAGAATAAGAATAGCAGTAGCTGAGTAAATTAAGTACTTCTTCGAATGGTTAATATACTGGAAACTCCTCAAAAGCATCTGGTTTGTGTTGAGGGAAGACTGCGGAAAGCTCATTGAAGAACTACACTGACGAACGGGGTTGGCAGCTGTATATCAGGCAATATCACTTCTAGATTAAGAACAGCTTTTGCTTGTTAAGGAAAGTAGTTCGTGCAAAGGTTAATGTACTAGAAACTCGTGAAAAGAATCTTCTTTGTGGTGAGGGAAGAGAGATGAAAACTCATTTAGCAACTACATGAACATACTGGGGAGGTAACTGTACATCAATAAATATCTCCTCTGAGAATAAGAATAGCAGTATCTTAGTAAATTAAGAACTTTTTCGAAGGAATATCAGGCAATATCACTTCTAGATTAAGAACAGCTTTGGCTTGTTAAGGAAAGTAGTTCGTGCAAAGGTTAATGTACTGTAAACTCCTCAAAAGAATTGGCTTTTTCTTGAGGGAAGAGAGAAGAAAGCTCATTTTAGAACTACACTTACATACAGGGTTGGCAGTTGTATATTACGGAATATCCCTTGTAGATAAAGAACAACTGTTGCTTGTTAAGGTAAGTAGTTCGTGGAAATGTTAATGTACTGGAAACTCCTCAAAAGAATCTGCTTCATAGTGAGGAAAGAGAGATGAAAGCTCATTTAGGAACTACACTTAGGAACAGGGTTGGCAGTTGAATATCAGGGAATATCGTTTCTAGATTAAGAAGAACTGTTGCTTATTAGGACAAGTAGTTCCTGGAAAGGTTAATGTACTGTACACTGCTCAAAAGAATCTGCTTTGTGGCGAGCGAAGAGAGAAAAAACCGATTTTAGGAGCGACATGAACATACTGGGTAGGTAACTGTATATCAGTAAATATCTCCTCTGAGAATAAGAATAGCAGTAGCTTAGTAAATTAAGTACTAATTGGAATGGTTAATGCACTGGAAATTCCTCAAAAGAATCTGCTTTTTTGTGAGGGAAGAGACATGAAAGCTCATTTAGGAACTACACTTACGAACGGTGTTTTCAGCTGTATATCAGGGAATATCCCTGCCAGATTAAGAACAGTTGTTGCTTGTTAAGGTAAAAAGTTTGTGGAAAGGTTAATGTATTGGAAACTCCTCAAAAGCATGCGCTTTGTGTTGAGGGAAGGGTGAAAAATACGATTTGAGGAACTACGTAAACATACTGGGTAGGTAACTGTAAATCAGTAAATATCTCCACTGAGAATAAGAATAGCAGTAGCTTAGTAAATTAAGTACTTTTTGAAATGGTTAATGCACTGGAAACTCCTCCAAAGAATTGTTTTGTGGTGAGGGAAGAGAGATGAAAACTCATTTAGGAACTACACTTAGGAACACGGTTGGCAGCTGTATATCAGGGAATATCCCTTCTAATTAAGAACAGCTGTTGCTCTTTAAGGTAAGTAGTTCGTGGAAAGGTTAATGTACTGGAAACTCCTCAAAAGAATCTGCTTTTTGGTGAGGGAAGAGAGAAAAAAGCGATTTTTGGACATACATGCATATACTGGGTAGGTTACTGTGTATCAGTGAATATCTCCACTAAGAATAAGTATAGCAGTAGCCTAGTAAATTAAGTACATCTTGGAATGGTTAATGTACTGGAAACTCATCAAAAGAATCTGTTTTATGGTGAGGAAAGAGAGATGAAAGCTAATTTAGGAACTACACTTTCGAACGGGGTTGGCAGCAGTATATCAGGGAATAGCCCTTGTAGAATAAGAACAGGTGTTGCTTGTAAAGGAAATTAGTTCGTGGAAAGGGTAATATACTGGAAACTCCTCAAAAGAATCTGCTTTCTGGTGAGGGAAGAGATAAAAACGATTTTAGTAACTACATGAACATACTAGGTAGATAACTGAATATCAGTAAATATCTCCTCTGTGAATAAAAATAGCAGTATCTTAGTAAATTAAGTACTTCTTGGAATGGTTATTGTATTGGAATCTCCTCAAAAGAATCTGTTTTTTGGTGAGGGAAGAGAGATGAAAGCTCATTTAGGAACAAACTTGCGAATGGGTTTGGCAGCTGTATATCAGTGAATATCCCTTCTAAATTAAGAACAGCTGTTGCTCTTTAAGGTAAGTAGATTGTGGAATGGATAACGTATTGGAAACTTCTCAATAGAATCTGCATTATGGTGATGGAAAAGAGATGAGAGATCATTTAGGAATTACATGGACGTACTGGGTAGGTATCTGTATATCAGTAAAGGTCTCCTCTGAGAATTAGAATAGCAGTAGCTTAGTAAATTAAGTACTTCTTGGAAAGGATAATGTACTGGAAACTCCCCAAAAGAATCCGGTTTGTAGTGCGGGAAGAGAGATGAAATCTCTTTTCGGAACTACACATACGAACGGGTTTGGCAAGTGTATATCAGGGAATATCCCTTCTAGATTATGACCAGCAGTTGCTTGTTAAGGTAAGTAGATGGTGGAATGGTTAATGCACTGGAAACTCCTCAAAACAATCTGCTTTGTGGTGAGGGAAGAGGGAAAAACGCGATTTTAGGAACTACATGAACATACTGGGTAGGTAACTGTATATCAGGAAATATCTTCTCTGAGAATAAGAATAGCAGTACCTTAGTAAATTAAGTACTTCTTGGAATGGTTAATGTACAGGAAACTCCGCAAAAGAATCTGCTTTTTGGTGAAGGAAGAGAGAAAAAACGATTTTAGGAACTACATGAACATACTGGGTAGGTAACTGTATATCAGTAAATATCTCCTCTGAGAATAAGAATAGAAGTGGCTTAGTAAAGTACTTCTTGGAATGGGTAATGTACTCGAAACTCCTGAAAAGAATCTGCTTTGTGGTGAGGGAAGAGAGAATACAGCGATTTAAGAACTACATGAACATTGTGGGTAGGTAACTGTACATCAGTAAATACCTCCTCTGAGACTAGGAATAGCAGTAGCTTAGTAAATTAAGTACTTCTAGGAATGGTTAATGTACTGGAAACTCCTCCAAAGAATCCGCTTTGTAGAGAGGAAAGAGAAAAAAGCGATTTTAGGAACAACTTGAAAATACTGGGTAGGTGACTGTATATCAGTAAATTTCTCCTCTGAGAATAAGAATAGTAGTAGCTTAGGAAATTAAGTACTTCTTGCAGTTATTAATGTACTAGAAACTCCTCAAAAGAATCTGCTTTGTGGTGAGGGAAGAGAGATGTAAGCTCATTTAGGAACTACACTAACGAACGGGGATGGCAGCTGAATATCAGGGAAAATCCCTTCTAGATTAAGAACAGCTGTTGCTTGTTAAGGTAAATAGTTCTTGGAAAGGATAATGTACTGGAAACTCCACATCAGAATCTGCTTTGTGGTGAGGGAAGAGAGATGAAATCTCCTTTAGGAACTACATGGACGTACTGGGTAGGTAACTGTATATCAGTAAATATCTCCTCTGAGAATAAGAATATCAGTACCTTAGTAAATTAAGTACTTCTTGGGCTGGTTAATGTACTGGAAACTCCTCAAAAGAATCTGCTTTATGATGAGGGAAGAGAGATGAAAACTAATTTAGGAAATACAGGAAACTACTGGGTAGGCAACTGTATATCAGTAACTATCTCCTCTGAGAATAAGAATAGCATCAGCTTACTTAATTAAGTATTTTTTGGAATGATTAATGTACTGGAAACTCTTCAAAGAATCTGCTTTGAAGTGAGGGAAGAGAGATGAAAGCTCATTAAGAACTACACTTACTAACGGAGTTGGCAGCTGTATATCACGGAATACCACTTCTAGATTAAGAAAGAGCGGTTGCTTGTTAAGGTAAGTAGTTCTTGGAAAGGTTAATATACAGGTAACTCCTCAAAAAAATCTGGTTTGTGGAGAGAAGAGAGATGAAAGTTCATTTAGGAAATACACTTACACACGGGGTTGGCAGCTGTCTATCAGGGAATGTCACTTCTAGATTAAGAACAGCTGTTGCTTGTTAAGGTAAGTAGATCGTGGAAAGGTTAATGTACTGGAAATTCCTCAAAAGAACCTGCTTTGTGGTTAGGTAAGAGAGAAAAAAGGCAGTTTAGGACCTACAGTTAACGAACGGGGATGGCAGCTGTATATCAGGGATTATCCCATCTAGATTAAGAACTACTGTTGCTTGTTAAGGTAAGTAGTTCGTCGAAAGGTTAATGTCCTGGAAACTCCTGAAAAGAATCTGGTTTGTGGTGAGGGAAGCGATAAAGAAGCGATTGTAGGAACTACATTCATATACTGGGTAGGTAAATGTAAATAAGAAAATATCTCCTCTGAGAATAAGAATTGCAGTAGCTTAGTAAATTAAGTGCTTCTTGGAATGGTTACTGTACTGGAACCACCTCAAAAGAATCTCCTTTGTGGTGAGGGAAGCGAGATGAAAGCTCATTTAGGAACTACACTTACGAACCGGGTTGGCAGCTGTATATCAGGGAATATCCCTTCTAGATTAAGAACAGCTATTTCTTGTTATGGTAAGTACTTCTTGGAATGGTTATTGTACTGGAAACTCCTCAAAAGAATCTTCTTTGTGGTGAGGAAAGAGAGAAAAAAGCCATTTTAGAAACTAAATGAACATACTGGGTAGGTAACTGTATATCAGTAAATATCTCCTCTGAGAATAAGAATAGCAGTAGCTTAGTAAATTAAGTACTTTTTGGAATGGTTAATGTACTGGAAACTCCTCAAATGAATCTGGTTTGTGGTTAGAGAAGAGAGATGCAAGTTCATTTAAGAACTACACTTACGAGCGGGCTTGGCAGCTGTATATCAGGATAGATCCCTTCTAGATTTAGAACAGCTGTTTCTTGTTAAGGTAAGTAGTTTTTGGAAAGGTTAATGTACTGGAAACTCCTCAAAAGAATCTGCTTTGTGGTGAGGAAAGAGAGATGTGAGCTCATTTAGGAAATACACTAACGAACGGGGTTGGCAGCTGTATATCAGGGAATCTCCAAAGTAGATTAAGAACAGCTGTTGCTTGTCCTGCCGAGCCAGCTGGCAGTGAACGGGAATGCTGACTGAGGGCGGAAAGGATTAAGGATAAGGAAAATTACAAGACAAGAGAAAAAAGACAAGAGGCAAAGTTGAGGTACGGGAAGTCTGCATCTTGAGATTGAAACTCAAGATTGCAGCACAGTTTATTTTCAACTCCCAGCATATATGGAGTTTTGGAACTATGGAACAGCATAGGATTTTTGAAATTCCAGAACATAAAGAGGCTTTGAAGTTTACAACATTTGATTACAGTAAACACAGGACAAGGTTGATTAACATAGGTATCTACTCCAACGGACATAGCAAGGTGCAGACATAGCAAAGCAATTCCGCATACTGGCTGTGAACAAATGTCCTTGCATGTAGCATATCCTGGCGGTAACAGCAGAGCCAGAGGTGATAATGAACCTAGCTTCAGGTTTGTCTCCCGACATCTTGGGGACATCGGCACAGCCAGAGGTCAGGATGAGCTTAGCTGCTAGCTCGGCTCCCGACAATTCCCCCGTCTTTTTATTAAAAGAAGCGAACCCGCCTGTCTTAGGTGGGGTGGGTACCCCAGCCTTCATTACCCGTCTTAGGGAACAACTTCAGAGCAGTGCTGAAGCCCCATAACTTAGGCCAGTTAAGGCTGGTACCGCCTCATACCCGTGTTTGGCTGCGGTTCCTCTCAGGGGAAATTCATTTACTTGGAGCTTGACCTTATGCAGCTGGCTGGCTAAACTCATGAAAGAGTTTTGTAATATGCATACAATGCAAGGAAGGCATAGGAAAGCCATCAGCAAAAGTATCCCTGGGCCGAGCAATGTCATTAGCAGCCCCTCAACGTTAGTTAAGGAAGGGACATACTGTTGAAGTTGTTCAAACAGTTCTTTTGCTGTTTCTGTCACTTTAGAGTCCAAAGGCGGAGCTTGTTCTAGTCTGGCTATTTGTCTATGGAGTTGAAAGAGATCTAAGGACAAGTTATTATGGTGCCAAATAGCATTTAGATGTGCTACAGCTTGTTCCCAAGGACAGCTTGACCCATTATACTTATGGATGGTCACACAAATAAAGTCAAACCCAGCATGACAGCGCACCCGTTGCAAAGTTTGTAAGGCACGAATTTGTTCTCCCAGTGACAACACACATTCATACAATGCTTCTAATTTTTGTTCTACCTTATCATCAATCCTGCCTTGAAAGTGCAGGGCTTGCGTGGTATTATGAGCAAGCTGATTAACATAGTGAGCTGTCTGCACATTTTGTGTTAAAGCCACAGTAGCCGCTGCAGCAGAGGCAGCTAAGGAAATAAAGGCTACAATGCCTGCTATTAATAGCCCTACAAATCGTCTAGGGCGCATAAGCTCTTTTAAATGTTTTAACACTTGAATACCTGTTTCTTCATACCAAGCTTCAGATATGTTTACAGGAAGCATAACAAATGGTGGTTGCTTAATAATAATTACAGAATCAGTAAGACCACTAAACGAGCAATTTGTAAAAGAACAGTTAGTGCAGGTAACATTGAAATACATGGCTCGTATAGAAATATTAAAAGGTCCATACATAGCATAAGGGGGTGTTACACAACTCATAATATTTTTAAAGAAGTAGAAATGCACCAGGAGATATTGTTTAGGGCAGCCACTAACATCCAGACATGACGGTGAGGGTGTCCATTCATCCACCACAGACCTGGGTTGTACTTGTTGAGAATCGCTCCGGACCAGTCCATCAGCTGAGAATTAGTTCCTGAAATATTGGTTATAAAAGGATGATCATGTCTACACTTTATGGGGTGCAGTTCTCCCGTGGATTCTACAATTTGAGAGGAGTTGATGCAGCGAGGTATCATGAAGGACGAGGTAGAATTGGCATGTACAGGAAACCCAGTAGGCAATGAAGTCATTCGTATATTATATACTTGACTATTATCAGGAATCCAAATTCTATGATTTATGGATTGCATTACAGTACAGCCTGGAATATAACTGTTGGAGTCAGTTGTAAAGCGTAAAGTGGTTCCAGTGCCAGAAGCTGCAAAATCTCCCATCTTAACGTGTTGGACAAAAGGGTCTGGAGCTGTACCTTACGCTGATCTTTTGACATGGACAAACACCTCAGCTCCCTCCCAGGTCGCGGGGTGCACAATCGGTGGATCTGGCACGTAAGCCCAGTGGGTCAGTGCTTGTACCGTTCTGATGAGTTTCCACAATCCGAACACAACGCTCAGGTAGGCAGCGGGCATCATTTTCATCCTGTGAAAAAACACAGACATGTCCTCGACCCCACGTCAGTACCGGATTGGGCCTGTGCCAAGCACTTGTTCAAGGATCTTTCCACTTAACTTGGGCAAAAGCTCTTTGCTCTCTCTTTTCCCAGAAACGCTGTGCTGTAGAGTGGCCATTGCAGTCCAAATTTAAAAAATTTAGTAAGAATAAAGCATGAGAAAATATATGAACAGGAGAGAAGGGGTATAGTTCCCCCCCTTTTAATTTAGAAATTTGGTGTTTTAACAAACCATTGGCCCGTTTGACAATTCCTTAACCATGAGGATTATAGGGAATTCCTGTAGAGTGAACAATTTGGTAAGATCTGCAAAAAGTTTTAAAAGCTCGTCCAACATACAACATATCCCGGACCATTATCAGTTTTAATTTGTTTAGGAAGTCCCATAGTAGCAAAGCTGCATAAGGCATGGGAGATACAATGTTTGCCAGCTTCCCCGCTAAGAACATCCATTTGCCAAACATGTTTGGCTACTAAGCCTCGAGGGTTAATGCCATTGGAGGGCACAGGCAGGAAAGTAGCACAGTTGGGACAAGTTTTTTACAATTTGACGAGCTGCCTCACGTGTGATATAAAATTGCTGACGTAAGGCATGCCTGTTTTGATGGTGGGCAACATGTGAATGCTTTGCTAGGTCAATTTGAGTGAGAAAAATTTGGGTAGCCTCATCCGTAATAGCATTGCCATCACTTAATGGTAAGAAAAGGCAAAGTGAAGTAATTTGTTGTAGGGACAATGATGTGAAATTATGCCCATAAAATTGTCCCAAGCAATGACCCAGGAATCACAAAGAATATAAAGCCATTCTTGTTGTTGTAAAGTATAGGGGCTATAAATAACCTGTTGGTCTCATCCAAGATACTTACAAGATTCCACATATGGACTAAGGTGGCTACCAATTCATAATAAGGAGTTAACACTTTTGAAGGAGTAGCAGGCAAGGAAAGCCACAAAAGGGGTCCCTTCTGCCAGAGGACAGCTGTTGGAGAATGAGGTGTAGTTAAAATATAAGCTTCCCAGGGGGCTGAGTAATCTATATAATTTACATGTTGGGGAGAAATGGCAGAATTTACTATGCTCAAGGCTTTGGCTGCTTTAGTTGTCATTTCTCTGGGAGATGTACGGTCAGGGTCCCCTTTAATAGATCAAATAAGGGTTTTAATTCAGCTGTGGACAATTTAAGATAAGGGCGAAGCCAATTAATATCTCCCAGAAATCTTTGAAAATCATGCAAAGTACATAAATGAGAAGTCTTAACCTGTAATTTCTGACTAGTAAAATAATAAGGACCCAAAATATGACCAAGAGGGATTTTTATTTTTCTCTGCCTGGGCTGGCTTTGAACTGTCCAAAGAGTCTTAGCCATAAAAGCCCTTTTTATTTCCAATTAAACCAATAGGAGAACAAAGGAGTTTACCTGTAAGTTGCTAAGAATTGACCACCAAGTAGTTGCCAGAGTTCTGCTGTAACACTTAAAGAACAGCAGACTGAATGGGGTCCATGTGCCATTAAATCTAATCATATTATTTAACCTTACCTTACTGGCACGTGAAAGAGAAAACAAATTAATAACAATAAAAGTCTCAGCTTCAGTGGATCTGAAGTGGCTGTGTCTTCCATTGAAAGACTAGGACAACTCCATCTTGAATCTGCAACCATCTTGTTGTTTGTGTTAAGCTAAGAATAACCCAGCACATATGTAAAACCCAGCAAATGACTTGTTTATGGTGAAACTAGCCAGAAATTGTACAGATTCCAGGAATGAAGTAGTTTGTGCGGATGTTTGTGCCGAAACCAACCGGCCATAAAGCCAATTTCCCAGATGGCCAAAGCGGTTTGGGAATGTTGACTGCTCTGGAACGTCCTCTGACCAATTTTAAAGAACCCCTAGCCCCGAGCCAATCAGATTTGTCCTCATACCCCAATGCTGCTTGCACTTCTGGTTTTTTGTAACTTTTTGGTTTTTTTCCTTTAAATACCCATGTAAAACTCTGCTCATGGCCTTCCTCCTAACCTCTGCTGAGTCGGAGTGTAGGACGAGGTCCGGGCTGCAGCTCGCCTGAATAAAGCCTTGCTTTTGCATTTCGGAATGTCTGGCTCTCGGTGGTCTTCTTGGTGGTCTTCTAGGGCTTGGGCACAACAGTTGGGGGCTCGTCTGGGATCCCCAAAGACCCCCGAGACCCCAGACCCCGAAGGTGAGAAACAGCGCTGTTAATTTGTCTTGTCCTGTCCTTTGTCTAGGTGTGTGATTTTTTTACTTTCATTTTCTCTTGAATACGGCTGTTCTGGTTTGTTTTATTTTTGTTAGGGATTGTCAGAGCAGACGTGCTCATATGACAGCTCTGGAAGAATTGGGAGACGTCTCAGACCCTCCACTCTTGATGGGGGACCCCTGGAACCCCGCCTTGATACTTGTAGGGCACAAATCAGTCTGGTTTCTAGCCGGCACTGACTGGGAGAGTCTCCTCACCGAGGCTCAACCCGCCCACCTTGAACTTGGGTCCATTCCTTCTGCACCATCGCAGGAGGTTGGGGGCCAACTTGGGAGATCTCCAACTCGTACTAGTAACTTGTAACTTGTCTTTTTCTCAGGCCTGTGTGTTTGGTACCTTTTCTGTTGTTGTAATTGTTGTGTTTTTTGTAGCTGTCTGGATTGAACACCTGACCAGAGCTATAGGTAATGTACCATCTAGCCCCCTAGACTTGATCCTAGCCCACTGGAAGGACCCCCCAAGTCCTCCAAAGTCAGCCCAAGCCACCCGCAGGTGGTGGGGAGTGACCCCACCGCGCAGCGCTGTCTCTGCATTATTTGTGAGTCTGACAGTCTCTCTTGTGTCAAACCTGCATAACCTGTTTTGTTACCTTTTCCTGTGTTTGTTGGCGCCGTCAGTTTATAAATTAGTAGATTGTTTATGGCATATTAATTCCCTTATGTGTTTTTTATGTGGTCTGTGTGTAACTGTGTCTAACCTCCCTCCACACTGGCGGGAGAAATTCCTCCTAGGCATGGGGACTAAGCTGAGAACGTGGCAAACAGAAGACTTCCAGGGGTGACTCCTTCTATTTCTCTTCATGTCCCCAGCAGAATTTTCCTCCCTACCTTTTCTTAGCAGCGTTGCTTCTCCAGATTTGTCAAACTGCTTTTACTCTCGCCACTTTTGTATGTTTGTCTGGTTTATGTAAAATGCTCTGAGAAGTCTAAGTGATGTGGTTAATTGGACTTTGATGTAAAAGAGAAAGTGAAATTGAAAGCAGAAGGGCCTAGGACGAGAGTGAGTACTGAGAAGACTAGGTCTGGTGGTTAATTAGAAAAGAAAGTAATAGTAAATCCAATTACATACTAGAAAAGATTATGTTGTAGAAAAAAAAATTGTGTGGTCTGTACTGTTCTTCCCTGTTTTTTGTATCTCCTGACTGTGACGGAAGTAATGGGACAGATTCCCTCTACCCCCTTGGATTTATGTTTAGCTCATTTGAAAGATGTACAGGCGACAGCTCACAATCAGAGTGTGAGTGTCCGCAAAAAGAACTCTGGGTGACCCCCACCCAGCCTTCTTCAGCAGAAAATTATTTGGTGTGCTAAAATGTTTTGCTAAAATTATCAAGCCCTGGAAAATGAGGCTGGAGAATGCGAAAATCATTTGTTAAAAGCTTTGTCTTAAAATTTGGGTGTTGCAGGAGTAAGATTGGCAAAAATACCTCCTGCCACTGGAAAATGTACGGCCGATGTTTATTTTGCATGCCTTAAGATCTTTTGAATATGTGTGTGTGTGCATGTGTGTGTGCATGTGTGAGTGTGAACATGTACAAGACTGTTAGCATGATGTAAAATTGAGTGAGTTTAAGTTTAAATTCAAATGGTCATTAAGTTTGGCCATTGCCAAATGCTTTAAAGGATTATTGAATTATTGCATTGTTTTAAAGAGAAACTATAGTTAAAAAAAGTTTCATTAATTAAAAAAGAAAATCAAGGTTAAGTGTAAGAAATTTTGATGTAAAGGTTTATCACTGTTAAAAAAAAAAAAAGAACAAAAAAACTGCTTGGGTTTCTCAGTCAGAGACCAATAGGAAAAGACAGGAAAAACCTAGGACGGGCCTGTGTGCCTATCCTCAGGAGTGAGGGGTGATCTGGCAAAGGTGCAGCTTAGCCAGCCCACGTGGTGGCACAGGCCCTGGAGGGAATCCACGTGGTGGGACAGCCAAAAGGGGGTGTCCATTCATGGTGGAAGAGGACAGGCCGGCACCAAGACAGTTCATCAAGCTCTGAGGAGTAGGATGGAGATAGGCTGTTCGGTAAGACAGGCCAATGGAGGCCTCTCTTTTGTCTCTTGTTTTCAGGTGAACTTTGGAAACCTGGTGGTAAAAATGAATGATTTGGCTGGAATTTATAAAAACTGCCCCTTGAGGTACTAAGAATTGAAAAAGTTTTTTAAATGGTTAAAAAGTATATTTATCTGATGTGATTTGATTCCTGTGCTATTTTTGCAATTTGGACGTATTGAAAAAGCAAAGATGCTGAGACTGGATTTCTTGTTTGTAATTCTAGTGAACAGTTAAAAGTACTTTTGTTATAATTGTTTTGGATATCAGTTTAATGATTCAGGTACTGAATTTTATGTGATGTAATAGTAAGACTCGTAACTATCTTAAGTTACATATAATGAGGCAAGTATAGAAGTAAACTCTCATTAACTCTGTGTATGTAGGAATAAATAGCAAAATGGGCTCACATTTCTCACTAATTTATTGGAAAGCTGAATGGATAAGTATTTCTAATTTTGTAATTGTAATTCTTGCATTAAGGAAAAATTGTCATTTGAGTCCAAAGGTCTTCATGCCATGTGGTAACTGGGACTGAAAAAAAAAAAGGGCTTTTTTTAACGGGCCACCCTGAGGCAAGGGACTGTGACCAGTACCTCTAGATTTCAGAGTTCTTCAAATACAATTGAAAGCTAAAGTGAAATTGTTAAACAGAGGTTAGTAAAAGGCCTTGCAAATCAAGAATACATTTCTAGATAAGGAATCTGGAAGTAAAATTGTCCTAAATGATTATTGCAAAGTGAGAAAAGGAGAATTATGGCTACCAAAATGTTTAATTGCCATTCCAGTTTCTCTGTAGTTTTTTTTTTTGTAACCATTTCCAGCAGGCCCATAGAGAAGGACAGATGATCCCTACAAGTTTGTCAAGATCTAACACTGGCCCTTAATAAGCTCCAGGTAAGAGTATGCTTAAAAACTATTTCTGTGTGGACCACCTTGTTGCTTTTAATTGGAGTGAAGTGGCCACTTGTAAGACTCATTGATCTGAAATCTGCCGTTCAAAGCCAGCCCGGGCAGAGAAAGGTCCCTGTGGGAGTCTTCATGTCCAGCTGACCAGCAGAAGTGCTGGGAATAGATTCATGAGTTGCTTTGAGGCTCAAAATGGTAGGGTGCTAGTCTTGAGCTGGAGAGCTGAGGGACAGCACTCAGGCCCTGAGTCCAAGTCCACTGATGGACCAAGAGAAATGACAAAGGTGCATTTATACCAGCATGGAAAAGTTACTCCTGGGACAGAGTGATTGCGCATCCAGAGGCAGTAAGCCACTGCTTGGATGACAGAGAGCGTGTCAGATCCTAGAGTCACTCCTGTTTGGCCTTTCAAAAGTTAATCAGAGCTGGGAGGTCCTAGAAGAATACTTCGTAAGCATGCCTTTTATTGCCCATGTCTATCTATTTTGTAACTGGACAGGAACTTGCCAGTCATCTGTGGTAGTGGGTAGTAAAGCTAAGTTTGTTAAATAGGGGATAGTTTGAAAATCCCAACCCCCTGCATCTACTCAAAGCCCTGACTGGCAGTGAGAATTTTAAGCTGATACATCTGTTCAGGAAAGAAAGTTTGTGGACCTGAGATTGTGTCCTTATTGAGATCTGTTAAAGGCCTGCAAAGGTAATGTAGGCATTTTTTTGGTCATCAGAGATCAGTTCCCCAGCCAGTCAGGAAAAAGCTTTTACAAACTAGAATGTTAAAAGGCTACACTGCGGTAGCCCCAAAAGTCTGTATAGTTAAGTTGAAGTTAAATGTTGAATGTAATTTCCAGTTTGGAGTAAAGCTCCTAATGGACATCTGACCCTGCAGCCCCTTGGTAAAGTAGACTAAGGTTATAGGTCCCTGGCTAGGTAAGGCCAACGCCCCTGAGTCAGCCTGAAGAAGTTACAGAAGATGGATGATCTTCGCCCATCAGCCCCCCTTTTAGGACCAAGGGACCAAAGTTGTTTTTGGGAAAATAAGACAGGATAAACTACGGGCATGGAAAACAGAGGTAACAGTGTACAGAAACTGCACTTGTGAGAAATGGTTACAGGCCAAACCTTCTATGTTGGTTAAAAAAACAAAAAAACAAAACCCTAGCATTATTGGAAATATTTGATTTAAACTTATTGCCCTGGCAAAATGACTTGATTGCCTAAAGCTGTCTTGACATTCAGTGATGTGCCAGCCTACAAAAGCTAGTGTGCTTAAGAAGGAATCAGGAAAATACAAGGAAATTTGACTAAAGTTATGCCTTAGGTTAACTTAGGTTAAGCTATCAAGGACAGTCTGACAGTCATCTAAAAGAATCTACATCTTCACCCAGTGTAGCCCTATCTTGGTAAAACAAATGGGACTCTTATCACAAGCAGCTGATTTCTGCTGGAAAGTACTTTGGATCTGCTGAAACTAAAATTTCAGGGGGACATTCTTGACTTGAGTGGAGTTAACTAACTCTATTAAGAAAATTGGATATTGTAAGAAATTTTCAACAGACTGGCCTGCTGCTAAATTCAAAGCATGTATGACAGGCTGGAGTGTCACTTCCAGGAAATGCCTGGGGTGGGAGGTGTGTCCAAGAGTATTAAAATGTGTACAGATGGATTAGGGTGTGACCTCAGAAGAAAGGGAGGTAACTGCCATCAGGTGTGCCAGGTACCCAGGTAACTGGACAGAGATTTAAACTGCTGGGGCATCTTCATGGAACCCTCCTGGGGGTGGATCTTACAGATTCCACCGGCCAACCTTAGGCACTTAGAGGCACTGGAAACTGAAGAAATCCACTCTAAAATCGTAACTCATGATAGTTGGCTCTGGTCTGGCTTTTTAGGAGCAGCAGTCCCCATCAGGCTGACCCTTGCCCCACCTTTGTTTTCCCCAACAGCCTGTGGGTAGAGTCACAGTAAATTGCCTTGATGTAGTTGAGATAAACCGGATTCTACAAACTAGAGGAAAAGAAAATGTAGACAGTTTAAAACTCTAGCAGCAAAGAAGCCCCAGAAACTGTAAAGAGGAAAGTTAGTATAGCAAGCCTTGGAGAATAAGAAAGGGATTTAAAAAGTCAAGTGTCACAGAATGTTCCAGTAAGTCGCTGCTGGCATGAGGAAAGACAATCCCTAGAAAGTTTGAGTATGTAGCAAATGATATCTATATGTCTTAAAATTAAAGTTTATGAGTAAAGTTGGTATATATTCAAATTGGCTATAATATAAATAGATAAATAGGGTCAGAATTGGGGGTTCGATGTGAAACTTCTGTACCTGCATCTGCAGGGTTAAGGGACTTGTGTGATGTCATCTAAATGTTAACCAGAAATATCTCATGTACCATTAACTGCTTGATTCCCTCGCTGAGATGGTTTTGTAGGTAAAGCCTGGATTTGCTCATGTGTAGCCTTAGGATCAGATTTGGGATCCCCTCCCATAATTCCTAACTTACAATCGAATTTGTTATGAGCCTTTATCCCCCCTCAGAGCCCTATAGCAGGTCCACCAAGCGATCTGGCCCAAGCTAAAAGGCCCTTTAGGAGACTGGACCTCCTTCTGAGCCACACCCGCTACCAACTGAGTAAAGTGCCACCGACAAGGGAACCTGGAACCACGTTGGAAGGGACCTTACATCCTGCTGCTGAAAACTCCCACCACACTCAGGGCAGACAGAACTGCAACCTGGATTCTCTTTACCCACGCCATAAAAATGACTGGAGCCAGTGGACCCATTCACAGTGAGAGAGAACATTTTACCCCGGTGGCAGATTAGCCACAACAGAGGCCATGTACCAAAAGATGGACTTGGCTAACTTTACCTTGCTAGGCCTGCTATGTATGGTTGGTGCTTTGGTAGCTAGGGAGAGAGCCTAGACTCCCATAAACCCTACCTATGGGTGGTCCGGCAGCTTGGGGATGATAGAATAGTGGGCACCAGAATTGATATATCTTCCCTGGCCTCCAGCCTGAGCTACTGTAACTCCCCTGGCCACTGGAGTCGTGAGATCATGGCCCCATTGTAGAAAAGGAAGAGGAAATTATTCCCCATGGCTTACTACCTTAATATCTACTTTATTGGGACAACAAAGCATGTATATACCTCTTCCAGAGAGAGAGAGCAATTGGAATTTAGTTTACAGCCTGAAACACAGGATTGTGCTTCATGTCCATAAGTCCAGGGGGAAATGAAAGACTAGGACAACTCCATCTGGAAACTGCAACCATCTTGTTGTTTGTGTTAAGCTAAGAATAACCCAGCACATATGTAAAACCCAGCAAATGACTTGTTTATGGTGAAACTAGCCAGAAATTGTACAGATTCCAGGAATGAAGTAGTTTGTGCGGATGTTTGTGCCGAAACCAACCGGCCATAAAGCCAATTTCCCAGATGGCCAAACCGGTTTGGGAACGTTGACTGCTCTGGTATGTCCCCTGACCAATTTTAAAGAACCCCTAGCCCCGAGCCAATCAGATTTGTCCTCATATCCCAATGCTGCTTGCACTTCTGTTTTTTTGTAACTTTGTGGTTTTTTCCTTTAAATACCCATGTAAAACTCTGCTCGTGGCCTTCCTCCTAACCTCTGCTGAGTCGGAGTGTAGGCCGAGGTCCGGGCTGCAGCTCGCCAAAAAAATGGAGAAGCAAAATCTTAGTCTATACCAAAGAATTGTCAGGATTAGATGTACACTTGACTCTTAGCATAGATAGACATAAAGAATAACACACCGGTTGTACATTATTGTACTTATATCACGTGCTGTATATTAGAACTTTTTGGAGTTTTTCTTAGACACATTTGTTTGCTCCCAAACATGATCAGTTTGGGTTTAAAACCTGTTTTTTATTTTTATTTTAAGTTTTAAAAACAGACAGACATAACCATACATACACATACAGACAATGGGCACACGTTTTGGGGCACGCTTAGAATTGTTCTTTAATTGGCCATGTAAGTTTTTCTGGAATTCCAGTGGCAAATGATATTATTTTGCCTATATTCTAGAAGCACATGGTTAGATAGTAAAAAAAAAAAAAAAAAACCTTTTCAGCAAATCAAAATGTTCAGATCATCTGAGAAGCCACATTTTGAGAAACCAGTTTAGCTCCCAAGGGGAGCTTATGGGAGACAGGACCTGAAAACAGAGAGTGAGCTCACAGTAAGACACCTTCATCTTGCAGCATTTGAATTGTAAGGCACCTTTGAAATGCAAGGCCACAGGACTCCAAGTCCCTGCCCAGCCTCCAGGAATTTGGCATGCTTGTCACCTGGGGGATGGGCAGGATTTCACTCCAACCAGTCCTATTGTCTACCATGTGCTCAATGCTAGAGAAAGCTTATGATTTAGCCAAACAAGCAGAATTTAACTGAGTCTCGAAAACTTAAACATCAATAACAAGAATAGAAAACCTTTCTTTCAGTCTTTTAAAGCAGGTGTTAAATAAATATCGATACCCATCCTAAGTCACAGGCAGACAGGCAGAGTTTAGAGGGAGGCAGAAAAAGAGACAGGGAGAACTTCATCTGCCTGAGCTCTCATAGAAGTTAGGTAAGCCCTGCAAAATATTCCAAATATATATGATTGGGCTCAAACTTGAGCAGCTTTCCTGAAACAATTTAGACTTGATGAGCAACCAGCTGAGCTGAACTATAGATCAGTTGTCTCCAAACACCCAAAATTGCTGATCTCCTTGACATAGCCCAGTGGATTTATGGAAAATGTAAGCTCCAGGCTAATGGTCACTCACCCTTGTTGGGGTTACAAATCTGTCCTGGTGGATGGAAATAGAGCGCTCAGTCAGGAGAAGTTACCTCGGTGGTGTTAGCATTTTCCTAGCCTCAGGACCCTCCCCCCTGCAAGTAGCCTGCACCTAGGAGAGCTGTAAGTCTCCCAGGACTCCCTTTAAAGGAGTTTGTTGTTTTGGATGAAGCTGTGATAATAGAGCTATACTGATTTCAACATATTCTCAACATGAGTCAATCTATCATTACTAGGCTCATTTCATAATTTCTCCTCAGTGTCTGTGCCATCTGAGTCTTCCTTAATGTCTAGCCAAGTGGGTTCAGGTCTTGTTAATTTTCTCAGCCCTTCCAGGGCAGCAGCATATGCTCCCAGGGCTGGGCAACACTCATCAGGTCACTGTTCAGTTTCTCCAATCGACTATTCAAATTTAATCTGTTCATTTCTAGGATCTAAGCAATCTCGGACCAGATACCAAAGAATAATAGCATCCACTGAGGTTTTCTCAGGGCCAATTGCATCATAAGGTTACCTTTTTTTTTTTCTTTTCAATTTTCTAGCAAGTTTCTAAGTTATTGCTTCCTTCCTCCAGGAACTGGGGGCATGCTTCCTCAATAAAGTAAAAGAAATGTTCTAAGTTACTTTGGCCAACTTTCACTGCCTTGGTATTAAGCATGCCGTTGGGGGCCTGCACGTATAGCATGCAGCCTATACTTTATCCCATAATTTCTTACTTCCGACAATACTCTCTCCTCCCACTCTCCTTCCCAAGTAATCGGACGTCCTTACCTGAGCGGGGGTCCTCGGCCACCATCCCAGGCTTCAGGAACCTGTTCAGGCACCACACCTGACAAGCCAGCCGGCAGTGAACAGGAATCTTGACTGAAGGCGGCGAGGATTAAGGAAAAGGAAAAATACAAGACAAGAGAAAAAAGACAAGAGGCAAAGATGGGGTACAGGAGGTCTGCATCTCGAGATTAAAACTCAAGACTGCAGCACAGTTTATTCTCAACTCCCAGCTTATATGCAGTTTTGGAACCATGGAATAGCATAGGATTGTTAAAATTCCAGAACATGAAGAGGCTTTGAAGTTTACAACATTTGATTACAGTAAACACAGGACAAGGTTGATTAACATAGGAATCTACTCCAGTGGACATAGCAAGGTGCAGACATAGCAAAGCAATTCCGGATAGTGGCTGTGAACAAATGTCCTTGCATGTAGCATATCCTGGCCGTAACAGCACAGCCAGAGGTGATAATGAACCGAGCTGCAGGTTTGGTTCCTGACAACTTGGGGACATGGGCACAGCCAGAGGTCAGGAGGAGCTTAGCTGCTACCTTGGCTCCCGACAGCTTGTTAAGATAAGTAGTTCGTATAATGGTTAATATACTGGAATCTCCTCAAAAGAATCTGCTGTGTGGTGAGAGAAGAGAGAAAAAAGCGATTTAAAAACTACACATACGAACGGGGTTGGCAGATGTATATCAGGGAATACCCCTTCTAGAGTAAGAACAGCTTTTGCTTGTTAAGGTAAGTAGTTCTCAGAAAGGTTAATGTACTGGAAACTCCACAAAAGAATCTGCTTTCTGGTGAGGGAAGAGAGAAAAAAGCGATTTTATGAACTACAATTACATACGGAGTGGGCAGCTGTATATCAGCGAATGTCCCTGATAGATTAAGAACAGCTGTTGCTTGTAAAGATACGTAGTTAATGGAAAGTTTAATGTACTGGAAACTCCTCAAAGAATCTTATTTTGGTGAGGGAAGAGAATTAAAAGCTCATTTAGGAACTACATGAACATACCGGGTAGGTAACTGTATATCAGTAAGTATTTCCTCTGAGAATAAGAATAGGAATAGCTTAGTAAATTAAGTACTTCTTGGAATGGTTAATGTACTGGAAACTCCTCAAAATAATCTGGTTTGTGGTGAGGGAAGAGAGATGAAAGCTCGTTTAAGAAATACACTTACGAACGGGGTTGGCAACTGTATATCAGGGAATATCCTTTCTAGATTAAGAAGAGCTGTTGTTTGTTAAGGTAATTAGTTCGTGGAAAGGGTAATGTAATGGAAACTCCTCAAAAGAATATTGTTTGTGGTGAGGGAAGAGATATAAAAGCTCGTTTAGGAACTACACTTACGAACAGGGTTAGCAAGTGTATATAAGGGAATATCCCTTCTAGATTAAGTACAGCTGTTGCTTGTTAACGTAATTAGTTTGTGGAAAGGATAATGTACTGGAAAATACTCAGAATCTGCTTTGTGGAGAGGGAAGAGAGATAAAATCTCATTTAGGAACTACTTGAACATACTGGGTAGGTAACTGTATGTCAGTAAATATCTCCTCAGAGAATGAGAATACCAGCAGCTTAGTAAGTTAAGTACTTCTTGGAATGGTTAATGTACTGGAAACTCTTCAAAAGAATCTGCATTGTGGTGAGGGAAGAGAGAAAAAAACGATTTTAGGATCTACATGAACATACTGGGTAGGTAACTGTATATCAGTAAGAATCTCTTCTGAGAATAAGAATAACAGTAGCTTAGTAAATTCAGTACTTCTTGGAATGGTTAATGTACTGGAAACTCCAGAAAGAATCTGCTTAGTGGTGAGGGAAGAGAGATGAAACCTCATTTATGACGTACACTTACGAACGGGGTTGGCAGCTGTATATCAGGGAATATCCCTTCTAGATTAAGAACAGCTGTGGCTTGTTAAGGTAAGTAGTTCTTGGAAAGGTTAATGTACTGGCAACTCCTCAAAAGAATCTGCTTTGTGGTGAGGCATGAGAGATGAAAGCTCATTTAGGAATTATAATTAGGAAAGGGGTTGGCAAATATATATAAGGCAAAATCGCTTCTAGATTAAGAACAGCTGTGGCTTGTTAAGGATACGTAGTTTGTGGAAAGGTTAATGGGCTGGAAATTCCTCAAAAGAATCTGGTTTGTTGTGAGGGAAGATTTTAGGCACTACATTAACATACTGGGTAGGTAACAGTATATCAGCAAATATATCCTCTGAGAATAAGAATAGCAGTAGCTTAGTAAATTAAGTACTTCTTGGAATGGTTAATGTACTGGTAGCGCTGCCAAAGAATCTGTTTTGGGGTGAGGAAAGAAAGATGAAAGCTCACTTAGGAACTACATTTCCAAACGGGGTTGGCAGCTGTATATCAGGGAATACCCCTTCTAGAATAAGAATAGCTGTTGCTTAAGGTAGGTAGTTTGTGGAAAGGTTAATGTACTGGCAACTCCTCAAAGGAATATGCTTTGTGTTGAGGGAAGATGAAAACACCGACTTTAGGAACTACATGAAAATACTGGGTAGGTAACTGCATATCAGTAAATATCTCCTCTAAGAATAAGAATAGCAGTAGCATAGCAAATTAAGTACTTCTTGGAATGGTTAATGGACTGGAAACTCCTCAAAAGAATCTGCATTTTGGTGAGGGAAGAGAGAAAAAAGCGATTTTAGGAACTACAAGAACATACTGGGTAGGTAACAGTATATCAGTAAATATCTCATCTGAGAATAAGAATAGCAGTAGATTAGTAAATGAAGTACTTCTTGGAATGGTTAATGTACTGGAAACTCCTCAAAAGAATCTGGTTTGTGGTGAGGGAAGAGAGAAAAAAGCGATTTTAGGAACTACATGAACATACTGGGTAGGTAACTGTATAACCGTAAATATCTCCTCTGATAATAAGAATAGCAATAGCTTAGTAAATTAAGTACCTCTTGGAATGTTTAATGTACTGGAAACTCCTCAAGAGAATCAGGTATGTGGTCAGGGAAGAGAGATGAAAGCTCATTTAGGAACTACACATACGAACGGGGTTGGCAACTGTATATCAGGGAATATCCCTTCTAGATTAAGAACAGCAGTTGCTTGTTCAGGAAAGGAGTTCGTGGAAAGGTTAATGTACAGGAAACTCTTCAAAAGAATCTGCTTTGTGGTGAGGGAAGAGAGAAATATGCGACTTTGGGAACTATATGAAAATACTGGGTAGGTAACTGTATATAAGTAAATATCTCCTCTGAGAAAATATTAGCAGTAACTTAGTAAATTAAGTACATCTTAGAATGGTTAATGTACAGGAAACTCCTCAAAAGAATCTGGTTTGTGGTCAGGGAACAGAGATGAAAGATCATTTAGGAACTACAATTATGAACGGGGTTGACAGATGTATATCAAGCAATTTCACTTCTAGAGTAAGAACAGCTGGTGCTTGTTAAGAGAGAAAAAAGCTACGTTAGGTACTACATGAACATACGGGGTAGATAAGTGTATATCAGTAAATATCTAATCTGAGAATAAGAATATCGGTAGCTTAGTAAATTAAGTACATCTTGGAAGGGTTCATGTACTAGAAACCCCTCAAAAGAATCTGATTTGTGGTGAGGAAAGAGAGATGAAAGCTCATTTGTTAACTACACTTACGAATGGGTTTGGCAACTGTTTATCAGGGAATATCCCTTCTAGATTAAGGCCAGCTGTTGCTTATTAAGGTAAGTAGTTCGTGGAAAGGTTAATGTACTGGAAACTCCTCAAAAGAATCTGGTTGTGGTGAGGGAAGAGAGTTGAAAGCTCATTTAGGAACTACACTTACGAACGGGGATGGCAGCTGTATATCAGGGAATATCCCTTCTACATTAAGACCAGCTGTTACTTATTAAGGTAAGTAGTTCGTAGATAGGTTAATATACTGGAAAATCCTCAAAAGAATCTGCTTTGTGGTGAGGAAATTTAGAAATAAGCGATTTTAGGAACTACACTTACGAACGGGGTTGGATGCGGTATATCAGGGTTATCCGTTCTACATTAAGAACAGCTGTTGCTGGTTAAGGTAAGTAGTTCGTGGAAAGGTTAAAGTACTGGAAACTCCTTAAAAGAATCTGCTTTCTGGTGAGGGAAGAGAGATGAAAGCTCATTTAGGAACTACACTTACGAACGGAGTTGGCAGGTGTTGATCAGGGAATATCCCTACTAGATTAATAACAGCTGTTGCTTGTTAAGGTAAGTAGTTCATGGAAAGGTTAATGTCCTAGAAACGCATCAAAAGAATCTGCTTTGTGGTGAGGGAAGAGAGAAAAAAGCGATTTTAGGAACTACATGAACATACCGGGTAGGTAACTGTATATCAGTAAATATCTCCTCTAAGAAGAAGAATAGCAGTAGCTTAGTAAATTAAGTACTTCTTGGAATGGTTCATGTACTGGAACCTTCTCAAAAGAATCTGGTTTGTGGTGATGAATGAGAGATGAAAGCACATTTATGAACTACACTTACGAACGGAGTTGACAACTGTATATCAGGGAATATCCCTTCTAGATTAAGAATAGATGTTGCTTGTTAAGGTAAGTAGTTCGTGGAAAGGTTAATGTACTGGAAACTCCTCAAAAGAATCTGCTTTGTGGTGAGGGAAGAGAGAAAAATTCGATTTTAGGTACTATATTAACATACTGGGTAGGTAACAGTATATCAGCAAATAACACCTCTGAAAATAAGAATAGCAGTAGCTTAGTAAATTAAGTTCTTCTTGCAATGGTTAATGTACTAGTAGCTCTTCAAAAGAATCTGTTTTGGGGTGAAGGAAAAGAGATGACAGCTCATTTAGGAACTACACTTTCGAATGGGGTTGGCAGCTGTATTTCAGGGAATATGCCTTCTAGATTAAGAACAGCTGTTGCTAGTTAAGGTAAGTAGTTTGTGGAAAGGTTAATGTACTGGAAACTCCTCAAAAGAGTCTGTTTTCTGGTGAGTGAAGAGAGATAAAATCTCACTTAGGAACTACATGAACATACTGGGTAGGTAACTGTATATCAGTAAATAACTCTTCTGAGAATAAGAATAGCAGAAGCTTAGTAAATTAAGTACTTCTTGAAATGGTTAATGTACTGGAAACTTCTCAAAAGAATCTGCTTTTTGTTGAGGGAAGAGAGAAAAGCGATTTTAGGAACTACATGAACATACTGGGTAGGTATCTGTATATCAGTAAATATCTCCTCTGAGAATAAGAATAGCAGTAGATTAATAAATTATGTACTTCTTGGAATGGATAATGTACTGGAAACTCCTCAAAATCTGCTTTGTGGTGAGGGAAGAGAGAAAAAAGCGATTTTAGGAACTACAAGAACATACTGGGTAGGTAACCGTATATCAGTAAATATCTCCTCTGATAATAAGAATAGCAGCAGCTTAGAAAATTAAGTATCTCTTGGAATGTTTAATGTACTGGAAATTCCTCAAGAGAATCAGGTTTGTGGTCAGGGAAGAGAGATGAAAGCTCATTTAAGAACTATACATACGAACGGGGTTGGCAACTGTATATCAAGGAATATCCCTTCCAGATTAAGAACAGCTGTTGCTTGTTAAGGTAAATACTTCTTGGAATGGTTAATATTCTGGAAACTCCTCAAAAGAATCTGGTTTGTGGGGCTGGGGATATGGCCTAGTGGCAAGAGTGCTTGCCTTGTATACATGAGGCCCTGGGCTCGATTCCCCAGTACCACATATACAGAAAACGGCCAGAAGTGGCGATGTGGCTCAAGTGGCAGAGTGCTAGCCTTGAGCAAAAAGAAGCCAGGGACAGTGCTCAGGCCCTGAGTTCAAGGCCCAGGACTGGCCAAAAAAAAAAAAAAAAAAAAAGAATCTGGTTTGTGGTGAGGGAAGAGAGAATAAAGCGATTTTAGGAAGTATACTTACGACGGGTTTGGCAGCTGTATATCAGGCAATATCCCTTCTGAGAATTAGAAGAGCTGTAGCTTGTTAAGGTAAGGAGTTCGTGGAAAGGTTAATGTACTGGAAACTCCTCAAAAGAATCTGATTTGTGGTGAGGGAAGAGAGAAAAAAGCGATTTTAGGAACTACATGAACATACTGGGAAGGTAAGTGTATATCAGTCAATATCTCCTCTGACAATAAAAATACCAGTAGATTAATAAATTAAGTAATTCTTCGAATGGATAATGTACTGAAAACTACTCAAAACAATGTGCTTTGTAGTATGGGAAGAGAGATAACAGCTCATTTACGAACTACATTTACCAAGGTGGTAGGCAGCTGTATATCAGGCAATATACTTTCTGAGAATTAGAACAGCTGTAGCTTGTTAAGGTAAGTAGTTCATGGAAAGGTTAATGTACTGGAAAGTCCTCAAAAGAATATGGTTTGTGGTGAGGGAATAGAGAAAAAAGCGATTTTAGGAACTAAATGATCATTCTGGGTATTTAACTGTATAGAAGTAAATATCTCCTCTGAGAATAAGAATAGAATTAGCTTAGTAAATTAAATACTTCATGTGATGATTAATGTACTGGAAACACCTCAAAAGATTCTGCTTTGCGGTGAGGTAAGTTAGAAAAATGCGATTTTAGGAACTACATGAACATACTGCGTAGGTAACTGTATATCAGTAAATACTTCCTCTGAGAAAAAGAATAGCAGTAGCTTAGCAAAGTAAGGACTTCTTAGAATGGATAATGTACTGGATACTCCTGAAAAGAATCTGTTTTGTGGTGAGGGAAGAGAGAAAATAGCGATTGAAGAACTACATGAACATACTGGGTAGGTAACTGTATATCAGTAAATATCTCCTCTGACAATAAGAATAGCAGTAGCTTAGTAAATTAAGTATTTCTTGGAATGGTTAATGTACTGGAAACTCCTCAAAAGAATCTGGTTTGTGGTGAGGGAAGCGAGATGAAACGTCATTTAGGAAATACACTTACGAACAACGTTGTCAGCTGTATATCAGGCAATATCCATTCAAGATTAAGAACAGCTGTATCTTCTCAAGTTAAGTAGTTCGTGAGAATGTTAATGTACTTGAAAGTCCTCATAAGAATCTGGTTTGTGCTGAGGGAAGAGAAAAAAAAGCGATTTTAGGAACTACATGAACATACGGGGTAGGTAACTGTATATCACTAAATACCAACTCTGAGAATAAGAATAGCAGTAGCTTAGTAAAGTAAGTACTTCTTAGAATGGTTGATGTACTGGATACTCCTGAAAAGAATCTGCTTTGTGGTGAGGGAAGAGAGAAAATAGCGATTGAAGAACTACATGAACATACTGGGTAGGTAACTGTATATCAGTAAAGTTCTACTCTGAGAATGAGAATATCAGTAGGTTAGTTAATTAAGTACTTCTTTGAATGGTTAATGTACCGGAAACTCCTCAAAATTATGTGGTAAGTGGTGAGGGAAGAGAGATGAAAGCTCAAATGGGAACTATATTTACGAACAGGGTTGGCAGCTGTATTCAGTGAATATCCCTTCTAGATTAAGAAGAGCTGTTGCTTGTTAAGGTAAGTAGTTCGTGGAAAGGTTAATGTACTGGAAACTCCTCAAAAGAATCTGGTTTGTGGTGAGGGAAAGAGAAAAAAGCGATTTTAGGAATTAAATGATCATACTGGGTAGTAAGCTGTATATCAGTAAATATCTCCTCTGAGAATAAGAATAGCATTAGCTTAGTAAATTAAGTACTTCTTGGAATGCTTTATGTAGTGGAAACTCCTCAAAAGAATCTGGTTTGTGGTGAGGGAAGAGAGATGAATGCTCATTTAGGAACTACACTTACGAACGCGGTTGGCAGCTGTATATCAGGGAATATGCATTCTAGATTAAGAATAGCTGTTGCTCATTAAGGTAAGTAGTTCGTCAAAATGATAATGTACTACAAACTTCTCAAAAGAATCTAGTTGATGTTGAGGGAAGAAAGACGAAAGCTCATTTATGAACTATATGAACGTACTGGGTAGGTAACTATATATCAATAAATATCTCCTTGAGAATAAGAATAGCAGTAGCTTAGTAAATTAAAGTACTTCTTGGAATGGTTGATGTACTGGAAACTCCTCAAAAGAATGTGGTTTGTGGTGAGGGAAGAGAGATGAAAGCTCATTAAGGAAGTACACTTACGAACGGGTTTGGCAGCTGTATATCTGGGATTATCCCTTCTAGATTAAGAACAACTGTTGCTTCTTATGGTAAGTAGTTAGTGGAAGGTTAATGTACTGGAAACTCCTCAAAACAATCTGCTTTCTGGTGAGGCAAGAGAGAAAAAAGCGATTTTAGGAACTACATGAACATACTTGGTAGGTAACTGTATATCAGTAAATATCTCCTCCAAGAATAAGAATAGAAGTAACTTAGGAAATAGAGTACTTCGTGGAATGGTTAATGTACTGCAAACTCCTCAACAAAATAAGCTTTATGGTGAGGAAAGAGAGAAAAAAGCGATTTTAGGAACTACATGAACATCTTGGGTAGGTAACTGTATATCTGTAAATATCTCCTCTGAGAATAAGAATAGCAGTAGCTTAGTAAATTAAGAACTTCATGGAATGGTTAATGTACTGAAAACTCCTCGAATGAATCTGCTTTGTGGTGAGGGAAGAAAGAAAATAGAGATTTTAGGAACTACACTTAGGAACAGGGTGGCAGCTGTATATCAGGGAAATCCCCTTCTAAATTAAGAACAGCTGTTGCTTGTTAATGTAAGTAGTTCCTGGAAAGGTTAATGTACTGAAAACTCCACAAAAGAATCTGCTTTGTGGTGAGGGAAGAGAGATGAAAGCTCATTTAGGAACTACACTTAGGAACGGGGTGGCAGCTGTATATCAGGGAAATCCCCTTCTAGATTAAGAACAGCTGTTGCTTGTTAAGGTATGTTGTTCGTGGAAAGGTCAATGTGGTGGAAACTCCTCAAAAGAATCTGCTTCGAGGTGAGGGAAGAGAGATTAAAGCTCATTTAGGAACTACATGAACATACTGGGTTGGTAACTGTATATCAGTAAATATCTCCTCTGAGAATAAGAATAACTGTAGCTTAGTAAATTAAGTACATCTTGGGATTGTTAATGTACAGGAAACTCCTCAAAAGAATTTGATTTGTGGTGAGGGAATAGAGAAAAAAACGACTTTTGGGATTGCACTCACCAAGGGGTAGGCAGCTGTATATCAGGCAATATCCCTTTGGAGAAAAAGAACAGCTGTAGCTTGTTAAGGTAAGTAGTTCGTGGAAAGGTTAATGTACTGGAAACTCCTCAAAAGAATCTGGTTTGTGGTGAGGGAAGAGAGATGAAAGCTCATTTAGGACCTACACTTTCCAAGGTGGTAAGCAGCTCTATATTAGATAATATCCATTCTAGATTTAGAACAGCCTTTCTTGTGGAGTTACATATTTCGTTTATACATTAATGTACTGGAAACTCTTCACAAGAATCTGCTTTGTGGTGAGGGAAGAGAGAAAAAAGCGATTTTAGGAACTACATGAACATACTGGGTAGGTAACTGTATATCAGGAAATATCTCCTCTGCGCATAAGAATGGCAGTAGCTTAGTAAATTAAGTACATTGGAATGGTTAATGTCCTGGAAACTCCTCAAAAGAATCTGCTTTGTGGTGAGGGAAGAGAGATTAAAGCTCATTTAGGAACAACATGAACATACTGGGTAGGCAACTGTATATCAGTAAATTTCTCCTCTGAGAATAAGAATAGCAGTAGCTTAGTAAATTAAGTACAGCTTGGAATGGTTAAGGTATTGCAAACTCCTCAAAAGAATCTGCTTTGTAGTGAGGGAAGAGAGATGAAAGATCATTTAGCATCTACACTTAAGAACGGGATTGGCAGCTGTATATCAGGGACTATCCCTTCTAGATTATGTACAGCTGTTGCTCTTTAAAGTAAGTAGTTCGTGGAAAGCTTAATGTACTGGAAACTCCTCAAAAGAATCTGCTTTTTGTTGAGGGAAGAGAGAAAAAAGCGATTTTAGGAACTTAACCTACCAAGGTTGTAGGCAGCTGTATATCAGGCAATATCCCTTCTGAGAATAAGAACAGCTGTAGCTTGCTAGGGTAAGTAGTTCATGGAAAGGTTAATGTACTGGAGACTCCTTAAAAGAATCTGCTTTGTGGTGAGGGAAGAGAGATGAAAGCTAATTTAGGAACTAAATGAACATACTGGGTAGGTAACTGTATATCAGTAAATATCTCCTCTGAGAATAAGAATAGCAGTATCTTAGTAAATTAAGTACTTTCGGAATGGATAATGTACAGGAAACTCCTGAAAAGAATCTGAGTTGTGGTGAGGGAAGAGAGATGGATGCTCACTGAGGAACTACACTTACGAACAGGGTTGGCAACCGTATATCAGGGACTATCCCTTCTAGATTAAGAACAGCTGTTGCTTGTTAAGATAAGTAGTTCGTGGAAAGGTTAATGTACTGGAAAGTCCTCAAAAGAATCTGCTTTGTGGTGAGAGATGAGCGATGAAAGCTCATTGAGGAACTACACTTAGGAACGGGGTTGGTAGCTGTATATCAGGGAATTTTCCTTCTAGATTAAGAACAGCTATTGCTAAGGTAAGGTAAGGTAAGGTATTGCTGTATATCAGGGAATTTTCCTTCTAGATTAAGAACAGCTATTGCTAAGGTAAGGTAAGGTAAGGTATTGCTAAGGTAAATAGTTCGTGGAAAGGTTAATGTACTTGAAATTACTCAAAAGAATATGCTTTGTGGTGAGGGACAAGACATGAAATCTCATTTAGGAACTACATGAAAATACTGGGTAGGTAACTGTATATCAGTATATATCTCCTCTGAGAATAAGAATAGAAGTAACTTAGTAAATTAAGTACTTCTTGGAATGGTTAATGTACTGGAAACTCCTCAAAAGAATATGCTTTGTGGTGAGGGACGTGAGAAAAAAGCGATTTTAGGAACTACCTGAACATACTGGGTAGGCAACTGTATATCAGTAAATATCTCCTCTGAGAATAAGAATAGTAGTCGCTTCGTAAATTAATTAATTCTTGGAATGGTTAATGTATTGGAACCTCCTCAAAAGAATCGGGTTTGTGGTGAGGGAATAGAGACGAACGCTCATTTAGGAACTACACTTACGAACAGGGTTGGCAGCTGTATATCGGGCAATATCCGTTCTGAGAATAAGAAAAAGTAGATTGTTAAGGAAAGTAGTTCATGGAAAAGTTAATGTACTGGAAACTCCTGAAAATAATCTGCTTTGTGGTGAGGGAAGAGAGAAAAAAGCGATTTTAGGAACTACACTTGAACATACTGGGTAGGAACTGTATATCAGTAAATATCCGTTCTGAGAATAAGAACAACTGTAGCTTGTAATTAAGTAGTTCTTGGAAAATGGTTAATGTACTGGAAACTCCTCAAAAGAATTTGCTTTGTGGTGAGGGAAGAGAGAAAATGCGATTTTAGGAACTACATAAACATACTGGGTAGGTGACTGTATATCAGTAAATATCTTCATTGAGAATATTAATAGCGGTAGCTTAGTAATTTAAGTAATTTTTGGAATGGTTAATGTACTGGAAACTCCTCAAGAATTCTGCTTTGTGGTGAGGGAAGAGAGAAAAAAGCTCATTTTAGGAACTACACTTACGAACGGGGTAGGCATCTGTATATCAGGGAATATCCCTTCTAGATTAAGAACATCTGTTGCTTGTTAAGGTAAATAGTTAGTGGAAAGGATAATGTACTGGAAAATCCTCAAAAGAATCTGCTTTGTGGTGAGGGAAGAGAGATGAAAGCTCATTAGGAACTACATACGAACGGGGTTGCACTGTATATCAGGGAATATCCCTTCTAGTTTAAGAACATCTGTTGCTTGTTAAGGTAAATAGTTCGTGGAATGGTTAATATACTGGAAACTCCTCAAAATAATCTGGTTTGTGGTGAGGGAAGAGAGATGAAAGCTCATTTAGGAACTACACATACGAACGGGGTTGGCAGCTGTATATCAGGGAATATCCCTTCTAGTTTAAGAACATCTGTTGCTTGTTAAGGTAAATAGTTCATGGAAAGGTTAATATACTGGAAAATCCTCAAAATAATCTGCTTTGTGGTGAGGGAAGAGAGATGAAAGCTCATTTAGGAACTACACATACGAACGGGGTTGGCAGCTGTATATCAGGGAATATCCCTTCTAGATTAAGAGCAGCTGTTGCTTGTAATGGTAAGTAGTTTGTGGATAGGTTAATGTACAGGAAAATTCTCAAAATAATCTGCTTTGTGGCGAGGGAAGAGAGAAAAAAGCGATTTTATTAACGACATGAACATATTTGGTAGGTAACTGTATATCAGTAAATATCTCCTCTGAGAATAAGAATAGCAGTAGCTTAGTAAATTTAGTACTTCTTGGAAAGGTTAATGTACAGGAAACTCCTCAACCAGAATCTGCTTTGTGGTGAGGGAAGAGAGATGAAAGCTCATTTTGGAACTACGTGAACATACTGGGTTGGTAACTGTATATTAGTAAATATCTCTTCTGACAATAAGAATAGCAGTAGCTAAGTAAATTAAGTACGTCTTGGATTGGTTAATGTACAGGAAACTCCTCAAAAGAATCTGCTTTGTGGTGAGGGAAGAGAGATGAAAGCTCATTTTGGAACTACGTGAACACACTGGGTTGGTAACTGTATATCAGTAAATATCTCTTCTGACAATAAGAATAGCAGTAGCTTAGTAAAGTAAGTACTTCTTGGAATGGTTAATGGACTGGAAAATCCTGAAAAGAATCTGCTTTGTGGTGAGGGAAGAGAGAAGAAAGCAGCTCAGGTCATGGGCCTGTCTGTCCTCTGCCTATCAGTCTGTTGTCTATCTGTCTGTCTTCAAGGAAAGAAAACAAACAGTTTCCCTACACAATTTAAACTCTGGACCGTTAACATTGCAACATTTGTGGGTTATCAACTTGGGCTGTTTTCACGGCCCAGAAATGCCAAGTTTGATGAATTAACATAAAAACGGGTCCCAGGTCAATGAGGGGCATGGGAAAAGCTGGAGCAGAATTTCCACAACCCCCGCTGTGGACAAGTCCCCAGGAAAAGTCAGACCCATTACAACCTCATACTACAAAGGCACTCTGGTGAACTGCGGGATGCTGCTACCAAGAACTGGAAATGATAGAACAATTTAGCAGAGAATTTAATTAAATATGTTTGAAATGAGACTAAAACTAATCTCCTTAAGGTGCCAAAATTGCTAGGAGCCAATACTTATTCCCTATTTTTTAAATAGTAAAATAAAAACTATGTCTTATAAATCTAGGACTAAAAAGACATTTTCTTAACCTAATTAATATGTTAGCATCGGTCTTGATGATGCACTTTGATAAACTCATTTTAATGCCAGGAGTAAACCAAGAAGAGTTACCAACAGTGACTCTGCTCAATCTCATTATGTGGATGGTTGAAGGAAACATTTTGTAAAGGGCTTAATGGCAAATCCTTTAAACTTTGCTTACTATGTAAGTCTATACAACTCTGCCACTGTATTGCAAAAGGAGCTATGGACAGTATGGGAGTTGATATGCTTCAATAAAACAAAAAAAAGGGCCAGTCAAATGCTAGTGGCTCATGCCTATAATCCTAGCTACTCAGGAGGCTGAGCTATGAGGATCATGGTTCGAAGGCAGCCTGGGCAGGAAGGTTCTTAAGACTCTCATCTCGAATTAACCACCAGAAATCAGGAAATGGAGGTAGAGCACTAACCTTGAGCAAAAGAGCTCAGGGACAGCATCCAAGCTCTGAGTTCAAGTTCTGTGACTGACAACAAAAAAATCCCAAAGGGTATAATAAAAGTCTATATTAATACATGAAGACAAGAAAAATAAGACATAGGACTTTTAAAAAGGCCTCTCAGGACTGGAGGCATGGCTCAGTTGGTAGAGTGCTACCCAACAAGCACATCAGATACTAAGTTCAAGTCCTGGTTTGGACCTAACAAAAAATAAAACAGTAGGAAAAATCCAGGTGCCAGTGGCACATGCCTATAAATCCTACCTCCTCAGGAGGCTGAGATCTGAGATTCAAAGCCAGACCAGGCAATAATGTCCATGAGACTCTGATTTCCCATTAATCACAAAAAGTCAGAAGTGGAGCTGTAGCACAAATGATGGAGTGCTAGCCTCCAGCACAAAAGCTCCAGAACAGTGCCCAGGCCCTGAGCTCAAGCCCTAGGACCAGCAACAAAAAAAGAGCAAAAAGGCCTCTCATTTTTAGAGTAACAGATATAGATATATAGATGTACATATATATGTAAACAAGTGCATAATTTGTAAGAGTATCTACAGATAAATCATAAGAGTGAATGACAGCTGAGTAAAATATATAAAGACAAATGAAGTCGCTCTTCACCAACAAGAGAAACAGAAAAGACACAATAAAAGGAGCCATGAGGAATAAAGATAACTTTAACAAAACTATACAAGAAAAGTGTAGTGAAAAAAACACATGGAATCTTTCTGATAGATTTGAAGAAAGAATGCACCTAAAAGCATCCCCATGATCCCAATAAATGCCCAAGAGGGCTTCCATGCTCCAGAAACACATTTGGAAGTTCATCAAGACTGGAATAGCCACAACAAATCTGAAGGAGAAAAATAAGTTGCAATTCCACTACCCAAACCATCAGCCAAAAGTAGTTAAAATGGATGAAAACTAGACCAAGCCAGAAACACACCATTAACAAGCACATAACTGACTCAACCATGGTAGCACAAGTCTGCAATCCCAGCATGCAAGAAGTTGAAGCAGGAGGATGGTAAATTGAAGGTCAATCTGGGAACATAGCAAAATTCTGTCTGCAGAGACAGAATATCCACACATGTGAGCATATGGAATATAGCAGTGCAGGAAAGACTTTACATATAATGCAACTGGAAATTTATTTGAAAAAGAGTTCCAGCATTACTTGTATACAAAATCAATCCTAGGTAACTGTGAAACATTTTACATTTCAAACATTTTCTTGTCAGTTGTGGGGCTGGAACTCAGGGCCTGGATGCTGTCCCTAAGCTTTTGCATTTGAGGCTAGTGCTCTACTACTTTGAGCCACAGCAACACTTCCATAATTCTGATGGTTAATTGAAGATTAGAGTCTCATGGACTTTCCTGCCTAGGCTGGCTTCAATCTGGAATCTTTAGATATCAGCCTCCTGAATAGCTAGGGTTACAGGTGGGAGCCAATAGCACCCAGCTTACAATTCAAAACTTTTAAAAGAATGTATAGGTAACTTGTATGTGTGTATTTGTGTATGCACACACATGTACTAGTCTTGGGGCTTGAACTCAAGGCATGAGCATTATCCTTGAGCTTTTTGAGTTAAGGCTAGCACTATAACATTTGAGCCATAACTCCCCTTCTGGCTTTTTGCTGGTTAAGTGGAGATAGGACTCTCACAGACTTTCCTACCTGGGCTAGGTTCAAAATGGAATCCTCAGATCTCAGCCTTCTGAGTAGCTAGGATTCCAGGCGCTGAGACATGGGAGCCAGGCAGGTGACCATATTTTATGACATTGAGGTGAAGCCCAATTTCCAAACTACATACTCCAAAGTCTACACCATAGAGAGGGTGAAAATGAATCTGTGAGAATTAGCACTGCCTCTCCACAAGCGACACCACAGCCCACTAGCAATGTACCCCCAGACAGTGGAAAGACACTAACAACAAATTAAAATGCCTAGTATAATGTAATGATAATGTGCATATTATAGATGATTCTTGTACATCGTTAATAAAAGTTCGATGAGCATAGAAAAGAGGTAGACATGGACAGGCTTTCGGCAGCCAGTGAGTATGAAGAGATGGAACACCACACTAATGAGCGAGAAGAACTAATGAAGGTGAGGAGGTGCACTTCCAGAGCGGTCAGGTTAACCCAATGAAAAACTGGCTACACCAAGAGACTGTGGAGACACAGTAATTGCTGGTGGCAACATAGTGACAAAGCTTTGGAGAGTAGCTTGGAAACACCCACTGAATGGAAGATGCGCATATTGTTAGAACACAGCAATTTCTCCTTGAGGTACAAGGGCCTGCCGGACACCCATCCACACACACCTTTACTGCCCCACTCTCTGTTATAGCAGGGGGGAAGAAGTAGTCATCATAACCTCTTAGGTGAAGAGGTGAATAAACAGACTTATTCGTACAGTGGAATATTATAGAACAATGAAAGCGAAACGACAAGGATAGGAAAGAAGCATACAACAGCTTAGGAAGGAGGCCTAGGATACAAGATAATACAATTCATACCGATTGTTCAAAAACTTCCTAAGGCTAAGGTATAAATACAGAGATGAGCATGGAAGTGGAGTAGAGCTTTAGTAGTATCTAAAATGCTTTCTTCTAAAGAAAAAACAGGAAGATGAGAAACACAAATGTATAGATAAAGGAATACCAGCACCTGCTTCATGTTGGTGCTGGACAGAGTCCTGGCAGTCATTATAGGACCATGTTCTGTAGGATGCACTCATCAACCCCATTCTTTTAAAAAGAGATCATGCTTGGAAGAAAAATGCACAATTCTCATAACTCAATGAAGTCTTCTAGAAGAATGCAGCCCTGGGACCAAGCCAAGCCCTGTTGGCTTACCCCAGGGCTGGAAAGGTATGAGTCCTTCTTCATTCCTTCCTCAGACCCAAGCCTTCTACAAACACTACCTTTGTCAGACTCAAGAACCTTCACAGAGGGCTGGGAATATGGCTTAGTGGCAAGAGTGCTTGCCTTACATACATGAAGCCCTGGGTTCGATTCCTCAGCACCACATATATAGAAAATGGCCAGAAGTGGTGCTGTGGCTCAAGTGGTAGAGAGCTAGCCTTGAGCAAAAAGAAGCCAGGGACAGTGCTCAGGCCCTGATGCCAAGGCCCAGAACTGGCAAAAAACAAAACAAAACAACAACAACAACAAAAACCATCACAGAACTGTGCTTCAGACTCTGAGGGCAACTCAAAAACTTGGATCCCAGAAACATTTTGGGTCATAGCCCTATCAGTAGAAGAGTCAAAGAATATCATCCACTTCAAGGTCACTACTTTGAAAAGAACAAATCTATTTATTCCAAGTCTGATTTTATAGTGGTTCATCAGTGCCAAGAGTCTCTCCTGTCATGACAGTCATGTTATCTTTTATCAGAGCCCACACACTGTGCTGAGAAGCCTGGGAATGGATGCGGCCACCTGTATTCTAAATGACACCGCATCCTTACAAAGAGTATTTCACTCAGTGAAAGGCCCCATGGGGTGGTTGTGAATTATTGCAGATCCACGCCTCAACCAAGCGGGACTTACCTAGGTATTTCGCACAGAAAAATGGGAAACTTGTTAATCAAACACTGAGCCCCATGGGTCAGCAGAGAGGAAACATTTTTCACAGTGAGATGAGATCCAGCAGCTACAATCAGGACAGAATATACACCAGGGAAGAATGAAGGAATTAAAGACCCTGGGGTCACGGTGTGGGCTCTTGTTGAGCACAGCCTCAGCCTCGCTCCACAATCTGCTCACCCTCAGAAGCCATAAATCGGGAGAGGAGCCTGAAAGGCTGCAGCCCACCTTGCAGCCCAAAATTCTATTGCTCCTTGTGATTCCAGCAAACAAAGCCATCAGTCTACTTACAACATACAACGCAGTGTATTCCACAGAGCATAGGCATGTGTGCTCATGAACATTTATTGGTGATTATTTATTGAGTACCTACTGTGGTGAAGAGTTGGACCAGGAAATAGTTGAAAGAGCACATCAAGGCCTGCATCAAGCCTTATGTACATTGTGTGTGTGTGAGAGAGAGAGTGTGTGTGTGTATTCATATATGTATGTATTCATATATATGTGTATGTATATATATATATATATATATATATGAAAGATGAGGATCTAATAGACTGTCATTTCTTCATTGTTGATAACATAACTCTTTCTACAGAATTAGTCTTTTTTGCCTTTGAAATCTGTAAGATTACATATTCTCTGCAGGAATGACCACGTACTGAGATTACTGTGTTTGTGGTTCGCTGATGCAAGGACTGATAAAAACAGTATATAATGTGCATGTTATCTTACATGTGTGATGTAATGATTAACAAGTTTACTGGACAGGGAAAATGGCTTCAGAGTGATTGCTATTGCAATGTTTGCTTACATGACCCTATGGATTACTGAGTGCTTTCAGCTTCTTAACTCATTTACTCTTCTCAACAAACCAGCTAGTAAAGGTTTGAGGAACAGTAAAGTTCCAGTGAGAACTCTTCCTCACTACAAAAACTTGTTCTACCCAGTGAAAAGGGTAGAAGCTTTTAGAGGTGAGGCCTATGGGAAGGAAGTTAGGTCATTGGTGGCAGGCCTATGCAGGGTATTTCATGACCCTGGCCCCTCTTCTTTCTTCCTTTGGTTCCCCAACTGCCATGAAGTAAACAGGCCTCCATAATGCACTCTGACCATGAGGTTCTGTGCTGCCACAGGCACAAGCAACAAGGCCAAGCAACTATAGACTGGACCTCCTGAAACTGTGATTCAAAGCAAACCTTTTCCTGATGTCAGGATGGTTATCTCAAGTGGTAGAGCACCAGCTATGATTGACAAAGTTGATCATGAGTGCTAGGTCCTGATCTAAACCCCAGTATCAACAGGACAAAAGAAGGAATTGAAGCAAAAAGGTATGGGAGAATAGCTCAGATGGTAAAGTACCAACCTTTAAACACAAGGCCCTGGTTTCAAACCCAGTGCTGCAACTAACAACAACAATAATATGTCAAGTCACAATAAAGTCATCTTCACCTGAAAGGTCCCTATCTTTGTATATAAGATAATTTGCAGAAGTGGGGAATGTAGGGTGCAATGTAAAGAAGAAGGTTTGTTTGTCTGAACTTTCCTCAAGGTGCTCACATGATAAACTAAGCAGCGGGAGTCAATGAGGAAATATAAATATCTTATAAGGCCCTGAAACACTTGGTAATCAATTTTTCATCAGGAAGAAGTCTGTATCTCAATGAGATGAGTAGGTATCACCACCAGTCGAAGAGAGGAGGGGAAAAAATCAGGAGAACTGAGAAGAAAGTGACAGATAAGAGGCACAGACATACCCTGATCCTTACACCCATGGATCTCATTCAGTTAAGAATGTAGTGGAAATGGTAGCTTTGGGGCAGGTTGCTGCTTCTGGGACTGGTTCTTCCAGACCAAAAGAAAGAAAAGGATGGCAAGCCCTCTTCACAACACCAAGCGAAGATATAGATGTCTTCAGCCAAGGAACCAAAGGAACCAAAAAGACTACAAAATTCTTCACAGGCAAGAAAATACTCTCAACCCATAAATGACATTGCTCACTTGGTGTTGCTATAAGAAAATACTCGAGGCTGCATAAAAATAGAAAAAGGTTCATTTGGCTCACAACCCCAAACAGCATGGTTCCAGCTCTTGACAAAGGCCCACTGGCCACTTCACAACTTGACAGAGGAGAAAGGAAACAGGAAGGTCAGTCCACACATCATATAACAAATGTCCTTGATTGATAACAACCAGCTCTCCTGAGAACCCACCAGTGCAATTACCTTCTCATAGGCGCCACCTCTTAAAGGTTCTACATTCACAACACATCATCCTGTGGGCCCCAGCTTCCAGCAAATGAATCTTCAGGAGACCCACTCAAATCCTCCCCAAAACATAGCCACATGCTAAGAAGAAGGGAAGAATTCCTTTGTTTAGAGTGGTTATCTTTTGCTGCATAATAACCTATCCTAAAATGTAGTGAGAAGGGGTTGGGGATATGGCCTAGTGGCAAGAGTGCTTTGCCTCTTATCAACGAAGCCCTGGATTCAATTTCCCAGCACCACATAGATAGAAAATGGCCAGACGTGGCGCTGTGGCCCAAGTGGCAGAGTGCTAGCCTTGAGCAAAAAGAAGCCAGGGACAGTGTTCAGGCCCTGAGTCCAAGGCCCAGGACTGGCCAGAAAAATGCAGTGAGAAAATAACAAATATTTATCACTGGCTGATTCCTGAGGATCAGTAATCTGGGAATATATCAGTGATGTAGTTCAGGGATTCTCTGTAGGCAAAGGCTGCACTCAACCATTCAGGTCTGTGGATGGCCAGGAAGATTCTCAGACTCCAAGAGTAGTTCTCATAGCCATGATGTATTACAATAAATGGTACAAAGTGAAATCAGCAGCTTTTGCTTTGCTGGATAGGGAACAGAGTACCGGACTCCAGGCTCCTTCCTCCTTGAAATCACACAGCCTAGGCTCAGTGCCCCCAGTATCGCACTCTGACAACCTGAGGGACATGTCATCTCCCGGAGACCTCTCTATAAACTTGGTGCCCTGAAGAGAGGCTGGGGGCTTCTCATGCATACACCCTGTGCCTGGAACATATTCATCTCCAGACACCCAGAGCATCAATAACTTGGTTTACTGTTTATACACACTGAGCTACTCTTATTTTTTAGGGAAAAATAGGACCTCTCCCCTTAACCCCAAATTTCCAGAGGACAGCCAAGAACCCATCTTACAAAGCAGGCCTTTCTAAGGATAGCAGTCTGCAGCTCCAGCGGCAGTTCTTTGCTAGATAGTATCTTAGGCTTCTCAGGTATTGGGTCCAGACCAGCATTGGGTCCACCCTGTGCCATATAAAGCCTGGCTTGGGATTGGATGGCACACATACAAGAAATCTCACTTGCATGGCCATTGGCTGGAAGTTTTTCACCATCTGGGCCTTTACAAGGCTGCCTGAGTGTCCTTAACATATGACAGCTGGCTTTCCCCACAGTGAGTGATCCAAGGAAGAGCATGCCCAAAATGGAAGTTGCAGACTTTAATTAGCTAATCCCCACAGTGGCATGCCATGGTTTCTACCATATGCTACTGCACACAGACCAACCTTGGTAGAGTGGGGGCGAGGGAAGGGATTTGCCACTCTGTGATCGCCAGGCATCGGGGATCACTGGCCGGGGATCATTGCCTACAACATAGTTCACTCTCGTGCACATAAAGAACCTCATTCTACACACAATACACACCAGTTCCAAAGTCCCATTCCATTACAGTATCAGCAACAAGTTCAGAGCTTCAACCTGTAAATTAGGGCTTGGTGTTGTCCTGGGTACTGCCTAGGTGACCTAGCTGCATTCCCACCCCACCCTAACCTTGTTTGTCTTTCAGGATGGGATGCCTGTAGACCAGAAGCCTCTCTTCAGGTGGACTACCTGGAACAGGTTGGATCTTTGACTTCATTATAACCCTATAGCATGTTAAATGATAAACCCTCAAGTACCAAGACAATTCACAATCGCCATGGTGATGCCTAGAAAGAACCATAAAATGAGTAAGGCAACATCACTTTGGGAAATGTTATACCTAACCTGACTCCTCAGTTCTGTTACTGTGTCTGGACCCTCTTGATTCTGAAGTGTGGCAAAACTAATTTGTAAGTTTCTCTCTCACTTCTACTCTTGGCCAAGAATAAAACTCTCTCTCGGTTTTCAGTTGGTACTCTGTCTATTATTATTATTATTATTATTATTATTATTATTATTATTATAAAAGTAATGTACAGAGGGGTCACAATTACATGGATCAGGTTATGACTATATTTCTCATTGGACAGTGTAACCCCTTCCCTCACTCTCTCCCAGTTTTCCCACCCCAGCCCCTCTCACAAGTTGTGTAGTTCGTTTTCAACTCAGTGTCTAGTGAGAACCACTGTTGCATTTGTTCATCCTTTGTCCCACCATTTCTGTGCTTCCCTGTAGCCTCCCAAAGACAGAAAAATAAAGACAAAAGGAAAAGAAACCAAAAAAGAACAACAAATAAAGACTTCTTGTTTCCATTTCCTGGAATTCATTTCAATAAATATTATTTCATATGATCATATGCACCTAGGTATTGCACCTTTGTGTTCCTGTCCTAAGAACACCCTCCTTTGGTCTCACGGTGTGAATGTCTAGAGATCTGTATAATTTATCATATCCCAGAGTATTTATTTCTTTTTTTAACCACCCAGTGTGTTTACTTGTAAATTTATAGGTACATTCTAGCAACCACAAATGAGGGAAACCAGGCAACCTGTGTTTCTCTGGGTTTGGATTATTTCACTTGATATAATTTTTTCTAAGTCTGTCTATTTCCTTATGAATGGTACAATATCATTCATTCTGACATATGTGGAGAATTCTACTGTGTGTATATATGTACCACATTTTCTGTCTTATCACTGGTTCCACAATTGTAAGTAAGGATCCAGGAAAAGGCTGTCCTTGAGCCTGCCATATAGTCTAGGTGGCCTTTAGATCTCTATCTTCCTGCTCAGCTCTGCAATGCTGGGATTACAGGCACAGCACCACCCCTGGCTTTACCTCCTTGTTATTTAGCAATTAGAAAAAAGCAATTGGAAATTATTTTCAACACCGTGGTCAGAAATCCTAACCACATTACCCCGTTCATCAGGTACATTTTAAAAATTTTTCTATGAAGGTTGAAATACATAGGTGAGATATGTGTCTATATATAGCCACTACATAGCAAAGATTCTTTTCCCATTTTCCAAGAGGAGCTTTCTCATTTTCCTTTAGGCTTCACAGTCAGCATCCTCAGTGTACAAGCTTCAATAGACCCAATTCAAAGCATGCTGAGCTTTTATCTACACATTCCTCAGTGCTCACTGTCCATGCTATGTTCAAAGTCAATGTCACCTTTTCATTTCTAGTACACTGGCCCTCCACTTGTAGTACATTTATTGTCTCGCATGGCTCCTGAGGGTCAGGAATTAGAAGGCAATTATACGGACACTTCTGGCTGGGGTCTTATGGGCTCTCAATAAAACTGGGCTGACAATATCTGAAGAGGCAGAGGGGCGTGTCAACTGCCAGTCCCATGCATGACACTGCCAGGCCAGCTTGTGTGTTTCATTAGCAATGGCAAGATGGCGCTTCTCCCAGTACATGGCTTGACTTTCTTCACTAAACGCTTTCCAAGAGGAGCTATCCAAGATGAAAACTGCCATCTTTTGTAATTTAGTCTTGGAAATGACATGTGGTCACTTCTAGCTTCATCTATTTATGGAGGGCATGAATGCAAATAGGCAAAGACCATATCTGGTGGAGATGGGTTGGGTAGATATGACCACATTTCCTATCAGTGATCTAAAAATGTCGGTCTCTGCCAACCACTTACAAGAAAATGTAATGAGATCCACAATAAGTATATAAGGTGGGCATCCCAGTGTAGCCTAAGCAAGAGCAGGATGGAGAGCCTAAGGGTTGTGAGCTTTTTCACCTGAAGAGCATCTGCCTGCTGAAGTGGTAGCCAGCATGGCTCGTTATGAATATCCCATGTGTCTGGAAAGTCTTACAGCCCCAAGACTTTTCCCAAGGGTGAATATGGAATGACTTAATGCAGTATCAATATTTTAGGGGATACATTATTGACATGCAATGCCTGGAAATGTCTTATTGAAAGGTTGGACATAGGAAAAGAATTAGCGTATAAAGTGAGTAAATGTGTACAGTGAGTCACAAATGCATGAGTAGAATGATTGCCCCTAACCTGGTAAAGCACACGAGTGATTATTTTAATAAGAAGGAAGGAAGACAAATATGGAGGGAGGTATACAACCCAGAAGGTCCTTCCTAGGAGATGAATGCAAGACTGGAAGGAAACTAGGTCAGGCAAGAACACTGATATATTAGAAACCATTACTTCCTTGTCATTGTAAGGGTGATACAATCTCAGTATAAAGCTTTGCAAAGTATAAGTACATAAAAAAATCAAAATCACCCATCACTCCCAAATTCCGGGAATGACCACGAATTGCTTATAGTTCTTTCCTTTTTCTAGACTGCTAGATGAATAGGTGGAGGGAGGGAAAGGGAGAAGAAAGAAGTGTGTGTGTGTGTGTGTAATTTTGGAAGTATATAATTCTAGAACTGCCTGTTTGCATTCTGTGTGTGTGTATGCACACACACGCACGTGTGTGTGTGCATGAACTGGGGCTTGAATCAGAGCCTAAGTGCTGTCTGGCTTTTTGGTTAATTGGAGATGAGAGTCTCATGGACTCTCCTTTCCCAGCCAACCTAGAATTGAAATCCTCAGGTCTCAGCCTCTTGAGTAGCTGGGATTACAGGCATCAACCACTGGCACATGGCACTATGCAAGCTCTATGCTATGTGTATGTGTGTATATGTGTGTATGTGTGTGTGTAGGTGTGCGTGTGAAATTCACAAATTGAATGAACATGTGGGAGTGTTTTAATCTGTATATTATGAAAATGTGTAGGTTAGAGATATAATTTATCTAGAATTATCTAGAATTCTTTTAGGAGAATTAACATTGATTACTACTATTACCATGTGATGTTTTTCTTCCAGGCATTTAAAATGCAAAGCTGATTTTATGTATTACTCAGAGTTTAAAGCACTTAGGTACGTAACAGAACCTAATTAGCCCATACCCTGTTCATAAACACTGATGCAACTCCTCATATGTACTGTTGTCAGCAAGACTCAGTGATTACACCATCTGCATTAGGTTTCCATACTTGTCTATGGTTTCCTCAGCATCAATGTTAGATTTAGTGTGTCAGAGGGCACTTGCCTAGCATAAACCTAGGTCCATCTCTACTCAGTACTTACCAAAAAGAAGACTGACAAAGAAGATATTAAAACCTGACACTGACAGCTCATGCCTATAATCCTAACTACTCAGGAGACTGGGATCTGAGCTTTACGATTAATGGCAGCTAAGGAAGACAAATCCAAAAAGTCAAAGTGGAGGCATGGCTCAAATGGAAGAGTACCTACCCATCTTAAGTGAAAAACAAACAAGAGTGAATGCAAGGGCTTGAGTTCAAGATATTTCCTTTTCAAGAATCCTTATGCATCTCGCCACATACTCTACCATACCAGTCTATCCTCTCTTCAGTGTATTAAAATCTCTTCTGAGTACTAAAATATCATTACTGAGCTCTATTGCCAGTATACTAAGCAAATAGAGTCCTCATTTGATAATATATTTTCAAATGTTTAAAGATTTAATTCCTTCATTATGAATTACTTATCTTTTGGAGATGCTCTCTATTTTCCTACTGATTTGTTACATGCCCCCCCTCCCCCCTCCCCCAAATGCATTGTCCATTCCTTACCCATCGAAAAGGCTTAGAAGAACATAGATATGAACTTCATCAGTGGATGAATGAGCTGTGTTCAAGCCTGAATTTGAGGTATGGGCATTTCCCGCTGTGGTGATGAATAATTGTCTTTAATTTGGTCAAGAGGAGAACCATTCAACACCTAAGATGATTAGAGAAGATGGTAGGTTTGGCAGACCACTCTGCTGATGCCCCTTCAAGACTGAGAGCTGTTATTCTCAATCTGTGTTGCCAGAAGAAACTTGAAACTTCCAGCACCCATTTCCTACTCTGTGCCAATGATGTCAGCCACAGTATGTTTGGTGAAAAGGCAGGGCTAATGAGCAGCAACATTTAATGACCGGTCCATAGACAGCATTTTTGCCCCAGCATCTGCACAACATGGCAGAAGGGTCAGTGTGTATGAGTCAGAGAGAAGGAGAGGTGCACTTTCATCAGGAGCTCCCAGAACCAACCCACTCCCAAGAAGGTGAACTCAAACCATACATACCACAAAAGATACTACCTACCTATTCATACCATAATTAAATCTCAACATGAGTTTTGGAAGGGAACATTCAAACCACAGCACTTTGACTCCGAATCTCAGGCTCATAGTTCTACCAAGTAGGATGAAACTTTATGACAGCAACCCAGCAGATCTCCTTCTTCTCCTCAGTCCTTCCCCCTTCCCTTCTCCCACAAATGTGGATCTTAAGAGTCCCCATTCATGGCCCCACATCCCTAATAATATTCTCAGAGGCTGTTCTTAAGGGTACCTGCTATATGTTCGGTACCATGTCAATTTCTCCTGAAAGAAGACATCTCTCCTAGAAGAGAAGATGAAATCTCCCTCAAAGCTCTGACATACACTTGAAGGTAATTAAGCAAAGTACATGGAAACCGCCATTCAGCTGTGGTTTAATGGACAGAGTTTCAGTGTGTGATGATTAAAGGTTTTAGAAATTTAAAGTAATAGAGGATGCAAAAACTTGTGAGTGTAATGAATGCCACTGTACATTAAAAATGATCAGGATGGTACATTTTAATATATTGCATTCATTTAAAAAAATAATACACAAAAAAACATAATGTGCCACCCCCCCCCAAAAAAAAACATACACTTTACATGGTGTCTGGTGTGTTAATTATTATCTCAAGAAAGCAGTCTGACAAAGCCTGTAAGTGCAGTATAATGACCCAGTGCTCAGCAAATGAGTCAAACTGTAGTGTAGCTCTCTTAATCCACGGGATAATGAGAGTGTTTTTTTGAACCCTCATCAAGGAATTCTCCTTCACCCATCATCTCATTCTCCCAAATTACAGAAACAAAATGCTTATTGATTTGTACTTTTCGTTATCTTTGGTCAGCAGGAACTCAGGATTTATATGCTGAGTGGTACAGGGCAAGGAATAAGCTATTTGTTGTCCCAGCTTCCAGGGTGAAAAATATTTAAAGACTTCTTGAGGATTCAGATATTGGCAATGTCATGAAGTTCCATTTTGCAGGAATATAAGGCTCAGTGTAACTAAAGTACATGCTTACAAGTGCGGAAAGCCACCATGACAGGGTAACAGACTGATTTCTCTAAAAAAAGAGCTAACAAAGTTGTTTATAAAGACAATCACCGCCATCGCTTAGCATCAATGGATGGAAGGAATGGGGGACCAGGACCCCCTACCAAAGACCAAAATGGCATAGCATTTGCACAGAAGGAGCTCCAAATATATTAAATATCTCATTATGTGTAAGATTCAATATAATGCTAAAGCAATGAATATAGTTCTGATACTACATTGTTTGGAAGGAAGGAACACAAGGAAGAAAGCCTGTCCATCTATAATACAGATCCGTCTTCATCAGAAGTTGGTTGATTTCTCATATGCAAAACCTACAGGCATGGAGGGCCAGCAGCTTGCATCCAAGGCAGCCATGCCCACAGGACCCCAAGCAAAATCACCTCCCCAGACTCACACAGTCACAGGATTGGCAAGCACTTCTTTCCCACAAGTCACTGTTATCATTCTCCATGTGGGGACCCCAGGAGTTTCCTTTTTTTTTTCCTGAAAAGTTGGCAGGCCTTTTACCTCCACACATCACTTCTAACAAGAGACCTCCATTCAATAAAGGTCAAAACTCGGATAAGGGCAACTGTCACTTAAGGTCTGTGGTTTCTACTTCTGGGCCCTCCACAATCAATGCACTTCAAAAATCCAGCATAGTGTTATACAAGGCCTATACATTGCAGGGCTTAAGAATGAAAACAATAAAATAAAACGAAAAGCAAAACAACAGCAACAACAACACTAATGTAAAAAATGCCACCCAAAGCGAATTGAAAAGCTAATACACTTGGAGCTGAAAAGTGTGACCTTCAACCCTGAGTGATCCAAGCCCAATACATTGGCCTGTCTAAATCCTGTCTGTTTATCTGCAACAAGGATTTATTAAATTCTGGGTTACCTACAGCCTATTGTAAGATCAAAGGAGACTACTATACATGGAAACATTTCAAAGACTGAAGCTCTGACACACCTGAAGGAGTCAAGACTGAAGCTCTGACACACCTGAAGAAGTCTTCTTTTTACTAGTTAGATTTTTGGTACTATCTGTACAGCAACACATCGAATCTTCAAAGAGATCCAGAGAATCTGCCTTAGGATCATTAAGGTACAATATAACCATTTAACCATGAGGGTGAGGAAGAGATTTCCATTTGGGGGGAAAAAAAATCATTCAAGATACTTTTTGTAATTATTTGAAAATTCAATGGAGACCAAAACCTTGATACCAGTGAAGCCACAAATCAAGGTGTGAAAAAAATACTACTTACAATAAGTCTTTAGCATAGATTGGTAAACCCTTTTCCACCTGAAACTCTTGTGTTAAGCTTGTTGTTTTGATGACTTGTAATATTGTGTTTATGGTGTTGGGATGTGTATGTTGCTGCTTGGATTTATTTATATCTTAGAAAGTAACCATGTAAAACATTTACTTCCGTGTGGAGCTTAGTCACGCTTTGCTTTTGTTTTGTGTTCTAGAAAAGGCTCAGGAGAGAATTAAGTTTTCACAGCACTGCACAACAATTGGATGAATTTTTAAAGAATTCTATGAGAGGGGTCAATAATCAACACACAGTCTTCCTAGTCCTACAAGTGAGTGACTTTTGAAATTTCAGAATCAGGTACTTTTTTTCTCCACACAATAGAGGTTCAATTGAGACTCATATATGTTCCAAATTTACCAGGATTGTGATGACTAGAAGCAGTTACTTAACAACTGTGCCTGCTGGCACCTGACCTGCCAGAGGAGGCCCCCAGCATAGCCAAAAGTAGAATCAATTCAGATGCAAACAGCTGGCCAGGTACACAGAGAATCAAACAAACAAAGAATCCTAAAATCCAGAGAGAATGAAGGGAAGTTCCTCTTGGTGAAGTAAGGAGGCTGAGTCTAAATAACTTCTTACACCCATGCTGGTGCCTCTTGCTGCTTGGAGGGAATTTTCCACCCAGGGCTGTAAAGCCTAGAAGTGAGAGAGACCATTCATGGAATGCTGATGTCTAGCTCAAGGTCAGCTAGGAGGGCTTTGCCACAGAGAAATGCAGATGCAGTAGCTTTAGGAAGGCATTTCATGGAGAATGCTGATTCTGCCTTGATTAACTTCCTAAATGGCTAGACTCACCAGCCAGAGTAGCCTCTAAGTATCCTCAATATGGAAGGTTGAGGCCTGTCTTCCCTAGACAGAAAAGTTTTGCTGGTACTTGAGCTTATACCTGATGTCCACATAAGGAATGGTATCTTATCTTCATATGGGGGAAGGTGAACACACCCCCAACTCCCACCCAAGGTGGTGGGCATACCTGAATCCCTGGAGACAGGGGCGGGCACTTGGCTGATAGGTTACTGAACCTGTCAGTCCAGTATGTGGGGCTGGGAGTTTTCCTGTGACTCTGTCCTTTGACCTGACCCTATGAAGGCCAAGATCAGCCACGTGCCTCCATGTTCCTGTCCTGTCTCCTGGCTCATCTCCGGTCACCGTGGCCTCCCACTTCAGCTCTCCACTGGAGCTGAATTGGTTTGTTGGTATTGTTTTTGTTATTTCTTTCCTCTTGGGCCATTTCTTGTGTTAAGTGTATTTGCTGGCTATAAGTCTTTGAGACAGGAGTCCACCATGCAGTGGCCGGCCTTTTAGTAAAGACTCCAAGATTCGACCCCTCAAAGTGTGGCTTCTCAATTATCTCACCTTAACACATTGCAACCTGAGTGTTCTTTAGGAAAGCTTTGGGAGAAATCAAGATGTACTAGATCCAGGTGATCTGTGCTACTTAGGCTCTGAAAAGTTAATCAACTTTACAACAACACAAACTTCAACTGACCCTTCTTGGCCTTCTTAGGCTTCAATATCAAACTCCTTGGAGGTCCACACACTAATCAGCAATAAGGATCTACCTGGGGGCCCTGTGATTGCCACATGCAGAGGCCTTTCAGGGAAGTAGTCAGCTCTCTCTTTGTTCCACTACTATCTACATTCTGCATCTAGAGTCAAAGATCAAAAACAATCCCCAAAATATTATATCCATAATGTACAGGCTTTTCACTTCTATTTATATTTACTAGATATTAAAAGTAATTTAAAGAAACCCCTCATAGAAACTAATGACTGTAGTCCTTACTCTCCAATAGCATGTAATTTTCCTGGCCATCCAATTACCTAGAAATGGCTCCACCCCTTGATGCATCTACAATAATATTCCATCCTGGTACTTCACCATCCCCCACAAAAGCACACATTCCACTTTGCTGTCTTGTCACTCTCCTGGTCCTTGATAATCTACATCTCTTGGATCTTCCTCTCGGAAACCTTAGCTATCTATACATCCTCAGACTTTTGAGCTCTTCTTTGGCTCAAGCACCTATAAATGATGGCTTTCAACCACTCCATCCACACCCACATTTTCAACTGCCTTTTCAATATTTACATTTCTCCTCATCACTTCTGATCCAAGATAGAACCACACCACCTGTCCCACTCCTAGCTTTCCAAGTATTGTTATTCAACCCGTCTTTTCATATCAAAGCCATACTTCTTTTCCACCCACACTTAAATGTTTCCAAGTCCTGTGAATGGCTTATCACAACCTTCATACAGCCTGCTTCCTCCGCTTCGTTCATCATGCAAAGATACTGCAATAACTCGCTGAGTGAATTCTCCTTGACCATTATTTCCTGACTCAAAACATTCTGCACAGCAATACCAGATAATCATTCCTGGACTGGAGTGAGTGAGTGTGTGTGTGTGTGTGTGTGTGTGTGTGTGTGTCACAATTCTGTCACCAAACTGTCTGTGCTTCTCCTTTTCAAGTCCAGATTCTTAATCTTAAGATTCTTCCTAATCCATTTTTATCTCCACTAACACCCTAGAAGGTCACGAAGTTCACATGAAGTACGATTCCCAGATGCTTTTCTAAACTTGCCTGGAGGTTCTCACTTCATCTAAATGGATCTTTTGATTTCCAATTCTACGCCTTAAAAGTTATACCTTCCTTCAACAGCTAACTCCAACTATTTCCACAAGGAAACTTACTCTGATTTCTCCTGTCAAAATGTCATGCCTTATTCTCAAAAGCTCCCCAGAAGCTGAGCTCCAGGCAAAGCCTTATTAGGAAGGAAAAGAGGAGAGAGGCGTGAAGATAGAGAGCTAGTGTCAAGTGTGCTGACTTCTCAATTTCAAAGGCTCCCCTTGGCAGGGATGCCTCTGTCCCCACAGGAAACAGAACACATGTGTCTATAGGTGTCCTCTCTCACTGGTAGGAGGTTCACCCCACAGGGCATGAGCCCCACACTTGATCTCACAGTAGAATGAGGAGGAAGGGGAGGCTGTACATTAGGGCAGCATGCTCTTTTAAAGTTGCCAGGAATCCTTGAGAAAATGTTTGAGGTAGTAGTAGATCAAGGGGTGGAAGGTGCTGGGGACAGGTGACGTGAGGAGAATTCAGATGGCTCATGACACAAGTCTAACACAAGGAGACACCACAAACTGGGTTTCTAGAACTTTCTTCCATACTTGTCTAGGTGACTACCTGCCAAGCCTTCTGGGGAGCATCTTCCTTCATCTGGACAATTTTTCTTACAGGGAGAGAGATGAATGTACAAAGAGAAAAATCCCATGGACATGTAAACCTGGAAGGGTTCTGAGATTCCAGTACCTTCTCTCTACCAGGCTTTGTTGAGCACACTAGAGCTATCCTGGTGACATTTCACCTTCCACTCATACCTCTTCGTTCACTTGGAGTTATCCTGTTCATCTCATTTCAACACTTAAGATTCAGTCTTATTCATTTCACCATTCTAACCAAGCCTGGCCACACAGAAGCATTCCTGGGGCCTGCTCTCTTCTCCTTGACACTTCTCCTTGCTTCTGCTGTTCTCTTTGCAAGGCTTTGGCTCTTTGTTCCTTAGTGGTGGCTCTCACTGAGAAGGCTCATAACCCTGGAGTCAGCCAGCAGGAGCTGACTCTGTTTTCTGTACCTCTAGGAATGGAAACTCAGAAGGGACAGCCCTCCTCGGCCTCTCCTTGCCCAGATCACCATTCATCATTTGCTTTCCCAAGATGCTCTCTCAAGCCCTAACCAGAAGTTAAGATGTCAGCCTCAAGAGTGAACAAATGGAGCTGTGGTACTCACTAGACACTAGGTTGAAAATGAACTATACAACTTGTGGGTGGAAATGGGAGGGAAAAACTGGGAGACAGCCAGGGAAGGGCTGACATTGTCCAAAAAGAAATGTACTCATTACATGCATTATGAAACTGTAACCCCACCATACATGGCCTTTATAATAGAAATTTAAAAATGTACCAAGGGCTGGGAATATGGCCTAGTGGCAAGAGTGCTTGCCTTATATACATGAAGCCCCGAGTTCAATTCCCCAGCGCCACATATACAGAAAACGGCCAGAAGTGGTGCTGTGGCTCAAGTGGCAGAGTGCTATCCTTGAGCAAAAAGAAGCCAGAGACAGTGCTTAGGCCCTGAGTTCAAGCCCCAGGACTGGCAAAAAAAAGTAGCAAAAAAAGGAGGTAAGGGGTGTCATAAGGTGTGAGCTTCAGCTTTCCATCCTTACCAGAATCCAGAAATCACTCCATTTCAGCATGTGATATGATTGACAATACTCAGTCAGCTGGCCATTGTTCTCTGAACTTACCATGTAGAAAAATAGAGGTTTTTGTATTCAACTCCAACAAGAGGAGGAAGGAAAAAAGAAACAAGAAGCTTTGACTGGGGCCTCTCTTCATTCTGTCACTCCAATTTCTCTAATCAGTTACTGATTTGTTTTACTTTAGCAACTCATGCTTTTGGGGGTGACTTTGCAGCTTCTGTTAGTTGTTGTCCATTGTTCAAATGTTTTCTTGTTTTATTGAGGCAGTTTTGTTGTTTGTTTCTTTATCATTTAGTTCATGTCCAGGCAGCTCCCCAGATTTTGCTGTTGGTCTGTTAACCATCACATCCATGTTCTTGGCAGGCGAACTGAAGCTATAAGAGTCCCTGATACCTTTTCTGGAATGCTCTGGGAAGATCACATATCTCCCTCTGCTGAGGTCAGAATCCAGCCCCAAGGCCCACTGACAGAGGCAGCCCTTGGCTGAGTCCAATGAGTTGGTGATGGAGAAGACTAAAAGTCTCCAACATGTCCAGAGAGAGTGATAATTCCAAACCATTTCCTTTTCAAGTACTACACAAGTTTTTAATATTATTTATCTCTACAAAAACACTGGATACTAGTTAAAGAGGGAGAAACAAAGACAAACACAAAGAGCACCCCATACCTATCCATGGGAACAAACCTTCCAGGTATGTGTCCCCTAGATATTTTTCTATATGTGAAAAGACGACTTTTCTCTAAGATGAGTATTGATAAATCTTAGGTCTGAGTCTTCATAAATAGCTAATTTGAGATCAAGACATGATACACATTAATCATGGTAATTCCTTCGTTTGTAAGATTAATGTAAGAGGATTGAAGTTAAGTGAGTTTGAAGTTAACCCGTGCTACATAGCAAGACCTCATCTCAAGAAAAAATAGCTAATTTAATGAGATAGCCAAGGGTTACTTCTTTGAAACATACCATGATTAATTTAAGCAGTCTACCTATTGTTGGATGTAGAGAAATTTTAACTAATTCTGTTTTGCTAAGCATTTACGATATTATTTCCAATCATTTATTATCATATATGACATAGAGCTGGAATGATTTTTTGAAATTTAATTTCAAAAAATCAAAATAGCAGAAGAATAAGAAAAACACTCAGTACATTTTTAAGAGGCAAGGGAGTCAAAACATGCCAAACAAATATATTAAAGGTTGCAAAACCTCCTGACAGTCTGCCTGGATGATTAACAAATGAAAAATCAATGACTAGAAAGCATCCATTTTTGACCAAAATGATCTTATTGGCCAATTTCTCTTTGCTCAAATTACTTTTGCAAAGATTGCTTTCAGACAAATCACCTGGAGCTTTGTTGACTAATTAAATTCTCTTGGAGGCATTTGAGGTGACCCATGTGGCATCATTTTAAAGCAGAGTTAGGGTAAAGTTAGCAGAATGTCCTACCGCTCTTCCATTCCAAATAGTAAAAGAATCTATGGAACACAGATTTTTTTTTAAATTAAAAATTATAAAGATGATGTACAGAAAAATTGCCGTTTTGTAAGTCAGGCAAAGAGTACCTTTCTTTTTGGACAATAGAAGCAGGCATTTTATTTCTTCATGCTTTGTGTTTTGCTCAAATAGGATACTAAAAATTGTGATGTGGGTCCTCAGAATAATCAATAGCAATGTTATGATATTCCTCAGAGGTGAGATGAGAGTGCTGGTCAGTAAACCTCCCCAGCCCTGAGTTATTAGAAAGAGCAGGTTTTCAAGAGTCAGGCCGTTTATTCCCAGGCCAGAGAGAGAAGGGAAGTGGGGGAGAGCAGACGCCTGCTTTCCCTTAGGATTTCTCAGAAGCAAAAATAAGTGTGACTCGTGTGCTCAGGTGCCCTGGTTCTTCTCACCAAGGGTCTCTTTCCTTGCAAGGCAATAAAGTAACATCTTAAAGTAATAGCCTGGCTTTGTTATCCTTCTCTGCCTTAATTTCATTAACTTTAGCAATACAGTCCTCTCCAGAGGCAACCAGAAGTCAGTACCAAGGAAAGAAAGACCCATCTGAGTCCCATTCATCCAAGCCACCCAGCTGAGCTAGGGGAAACATGCCCCCCCCCCAAGCACAGCCCATCCATCCAAGTCCCCTTAAGAGCATCACCCTGTAGAGAGGCTGTGACAATCAGATAGGAAACTGTTAAAGCAACAAGATTTTTTTTTTAGGACCATAATCTTTTCCAAAATCCATGTCATTCTTTCTGGCATTTTAAGTGGGACATTTGGAATATAATTAAGCATTTTCTAGATTGGAATCATCTTACGGAACATCGTTTTAAACATTTATAGAGAGCCAATTTCTTGTTCTGGGCATTGTGCTAAGGGGATACAAACATGAATAAGGCAAAACCTCAGGGCAAACCAGGTGATAGAGGCTCACACCTGTAATCCCAGCTACTCAGAAGGTTGAGGTCCAAAGATTGTGGTTTGAGGCCAGCCCAGACAGGAGGGTCTTAACTCCAGCTAACCAGCAAAAAGCTGGAAGTTGAGTTGTGCCTCAAGTGGTAGATTGCCAATCTTGTGTGAAAAAAAGCTAAGGGACAATGTCTAGGGCCTGAGTTCTAGTCCTGGTACTTGGAAAGAAAGAAAAAAGAAAACATAAAACTGTCTGGCTGTCGGGCTTGGGTTGCCTCCCCTGGAGTGGACATCAAGGCTCAGCTATGCTTCTCACCACTCCCTTTCTCACCCTCTCTCCTGGTCACCGGGCCAGCAGGTAAGGCCAAGATGGGGCGGGGGAGCCAGCACTGACCTCATGTGCACACAGCCGAACGAGAACGCTTGCCCACCTCCTTACCAGTAAAGAAAGCCAGGCATACTCGGACCTCAGAGAAGCTTCAAGAGCTATCTGATTCATTAAGGCAGGGGTAAAGGGAAGTGATAGGAAGGGAGGGTGATCGGCCAGGACGCTGATAGGCTGGGAGCTTGTCACATGACTCCCTCATGAGCTAATGTCACTCGAAAGCGCCATGCCAGGGAGAGACTGGGGGACACCTGGGCTGGCAAGAAAGTTGGGGGCTGGGTTCAAAGCCGGTTCTTCTGGTTCCGGGCCCAGAGAATTGTGGCCTGCTTCCGCATTTCCCCATGGCTGGGATGAAGGGCGGCATCTCGGGTATGCTTTCCAATGCCCTTCACCCTGAAGTCCATAAAGCTGGACCCCAACATCTGGCAAAGAATTCTCAGTCTGATAAGAGAAACAGACACCTCATTACCTAGGCACAAAATGTCTTGATAACTAGATGAATTGTGAAAATGGTGTTTTGGGACTAGGGAAAGTAATGTAAATTTATCAAAAGGGAAATTCTTAGAGAGAAATCCATGTCTGAGATTAAGAAAATAATGATTTAGTTCAAAAGTAGTGACCAGCCATGGCTGAGAGGAGGACCTGTAAAATCCCCAGTTGCTGAGGACATGCTTCAGGCAACTTCCCACAGTAAGGCACTGACTGGTAGAGGGCAGGTGTTCTGGGGAGTGGATGGTAAACCGAGTCTCACAAATACTCACATGTCACACTGCGGAAACTGAATGTAACTCCAAGCCTATGAGACTTTTTGAGATGACAGAATATAAAATGCTGCTGGGCACCGGTGGCTCACACCTATAATCTTAGCTACTCAGGAGGCCGAGATTTGAGGATCATTATTCAAAGCCACCCTGAGCAGGAGAGTCCATGAAAGTCTGAAGTAGTACTGTAACTTAAGTGGAAGAGCTCCAACTTTGAGTGAAAAAGCTAAGGGACAGTGCCACACATAACCCCCCTCCAGCATAGTATCATACAGTATTTTCACCTTCCTAATAATCTTCTGAGCATAGAAAATACTTATTCTAAAATATTGGAAAGTTGAAGAGCATCTTCACCTGGTCAGACTGACAATCCTCCCAGTAAAGGGGGCTTTGATCTCTGTTATCTTCCCTCCTTAAATCAAATTGCCTCTCTCACATCCAGCTGTCACACTGGGATAGAGACCACTAACGGGATACCCAGTTCATTTCCTCCTTCCTTCTCAACAAAGCCCTGGCTGGATCTTGGGCCTCATTTCCCTAATTCCCACATGACTAACATCTGCCTAACAAGAGGAAATACAAATGGAACTCACAGCAGGGTATAGTGGTACACACCTGTAATTTCAGCCCTCCAAGAGGATTGTAAATTGAGGACATCCTGGATTACATAGTTTCTGTTCCCCATCCCCAAAACCATTTTCTGGATTCTCCATTATGGCCCATCATTCTCTTTTCCATCCCTTCACCAGTACCAGTCTTCATTTCTGTAGTTCCATAATGTCTTAAAGTGGTTTTGTGTGCTTTCTCCAACTGTTTTTACAGTAAAAGTTTGACTATATTACTTCTTTTGTTATTTCTTATAAGTAATGGAATAAATTTGTTTGGATCTATAAAAAAATTCTGGGATTTTTATTGTAGTTATATTAAATCTGTAGATCCACTTTAGGGAGAATTGACATTTTTCTAGGTGAAGATTTCCAGCTGGGCACTGGTGGCTCATGCCTGTTAATCCTAGCTACTCAGACAGCTAAAATCTGAGGATTGAGACTTGAAGCCAGCCCAGACAACAAAGTCTGTAAGACTCTTACCTTCATTTAACCACCAAAAGACCAGAAATGGAGGTGTGGGCTTAAGCGGTAGAGCGCCATCCTTGAGCAAAACAGCCAAGCCAGAGTATGAGGCTGAGTTCAAACCTCAGTACTGGGCAAGCATCGTGTGCACACACACAATCAAAGACTTCCAGTCTGTGCACACAGTCTTTCTTCCTTCCTATTTTAGAGATAAATAGAGTTTAAAATTCTAAAGTGGGTAACCCAGCTCTGGTGTAGAACCACATGCTATCAGGGGCTTAGGCTCCTTTTATTTTCTGCTTAAACAACCTTAGATTGTAGGCTACTTCTCGTGGTGGCAAGGTAGTTACTGTATCCCCAGGAATCATGTCAACATTCTAGGCAGGAAAAACAGAGACTCAAGTGAAAAATACAAGCATTTCAGATGAAGACAGGTGCTAGTGGGTGAGGGATAGTGAATGTTGGGCTCCAGCAACTTGGTGCTCCTGATCCAGCATTCACACAAGAACACAGGAAATCTAAGCCTGCACCGTGTCATAAATAAGTGAGAATTCTATGAAGTCCAGCTCAGGAAAAGGTCAACTAACATGATGACTTCCTACAGTTTTCAATGAGACTAAGATTGTGCACTGTACCTTATTAAGTCCTCATGCAACTCACCTGAGTAGGTGAAATCATTGTACAGATGGCATCGCTCTCTCAAGACACTAGCAGCTTTCTGAAGGACACCGCTGACAAATGGTTGTTCCAAAGCTGTTCTCTTTCCTTTTTCTCTTTCCTCTCTGTGTGTGTGTGTGTGTGTGAATGTATGTGAGATGATCCCCAGCCCTCATGCTTGCTAGCCTAGCACACTACTATACCCAAGGCTGTTTTGCTTTAATTTGCTTTTAGACCTGGCCTCGTGCCATGATCCTCCTACCTCCACTCCTGAGTAGCTGGGATTTGAAACAGGATGTGCCACCACTCCCAGCCCAGCAGCGTGCCCTTTTAATTACCCTCACTTTATTCATATTGAGTATCTGAAAGAGGCAGCGCCTCTTCCTCACATAAAAACCCACAATCCTCACCACCAAAGTCTTCTGTTGTACTTGCTTGACTCCAACCCAACACTCCACAGAGGAACACAAGCCTGGCTGCCCTTACCACAGGCGCCTTCTGGAACAGGGACTGGGCTGCCTCTGGGTCCAGGCTCAAGCAATATTTACATCAGGACATCAAGAAAAACCACTGCAGAGGTGCTATGTCTCTGCTCTTTCCAATGTAAGGAAATCCACTCAACTCCATTGGGCTCCAGGTTACCTACTGTCAGGTACTGTTGAATAGACATCAAAGGAGGAAAATAGTGCTTTGTGCACAGCTCAGGGGATAGTTTAATCATGAGCCAAGCTCCAAAGAAATCAGACATAAGAAGTATGATGCAGGCCAAAATTCTTTATCTCTTTTTTTTTAATTGTGGACATTTTCCCAACTACTGGGAAGAAGACAGCATAGTTCCAGTCCTTTGCGCAACAGGCTACTTTGCTTCAGCTGTTTCTTTCTGCTGGTAATTTCTTTGAGCAAATTCCTGTCATCCTGTGGTTTCACCCCTGAGTCCTTCTGTATGTATTTGTAATGAATATAGACTTTTTTTAATGTAAACGTAAGACCTTTATCACAACCAGCAATGTCAATAACCAATCCTGTCCTGCCTCTAATGACTGAGGAAGGTACATAAGAAGAGCTACCAGGAGATGTCACTACTCATTTCTTTCCAGGAAAGGCAGGATAGGGGTGTGTGAGGCTATAAGGAAGAAATAAGGAAGATAAGTCTTGTGCATGCTGGATATGTCACTGTGACCAAATACCTAGGAGCTACAGTCTGTTTTAGCTCAGAGTTCCAGAGTGAAAGCATAGGTATCAGCCATCCAAGAGGACCATGCGGAGATAATCACAGGCAGAAGAAGAAGGTCCATGAGGAGGTTTATTAGTGGGGCCATAGTTCCCACGGGAGAGGGAGCTACATGGGGTCTGCACCTTATCCAGGTGGCAGCTTCTCTCTCTGGGGGTAAAGGGGAAGTAGTTAGGTAGCAGTAGGATCATTAGGTATGAGTGGATCTGGGTTCTAGTGGGAGGAGCTGAGGACCTGAGGCTAGGGAAATGCTAACACAGAGGTTTCTGTCCATCATAGCAGGAAAGGTGTGGTAGAATAGAACTCTTCAGCTAATAGCAGTCAAGAAACAGAAGACAGGAAAGACCCAGCCAGTGATGGACTTCCTTTAAGCTGACCACACATCTTACCGTTTCCACTACCTCCCAACAGTCTCTTCAAATCCTGAATCTATCAGTGCATCAGATGAGAATGCTCCAGATCTAGTTATCTCTGTAGATGCCCTTGCAGACATTTCTCTACCCAATCAAGTTGACAATCAATATTAACCATCACACTAGGCAAGGATACTACCTCTAAGCTATAGTAGTACTGGGATGCAGGTCGGCTATGAGCACTCTCCTCCATGCCTTCTCCATGGGACCCAGCTTCTGCCAATGCTGGCATCCTGTGGGATATCCTGCTTACATGGTGCTGTAGGGGATGGCTATTCCTTTAAGACCTGGGGCGGCTGGCTGCTAGCTGGCCTGTGCCACCTCCTTCCGGGTCCAAAACCCGAAGAGACAGCCAAACCAGACCCCGCCTCTCCGCAGAGAGCATGTGTGTCAGTATGGTGCCAGCTGATCCAGGAGGCCTAGCCAAGAGGTCTCTGCCTCTGCGGGAAATTCCCTGACATCAACATGATGGACAGCTCATTAGCCAATCGCTAGTGCCTAGCTAGGCACTCCAAGTCCCTCCCCTTCCCACCGTCACTACTGGTATAAGTGTATTTGCCCTTCCCCTTATTAAATGGAAATCCAAGGAGCTTTCCCCGAAGCAGCCCATGTGTCTCCCGCCTTTGTTCTTAGTAAGTCAAAGGGGAGGAAGGGCGTCTTCGCGTTCACACACGGGTTCTGAGGCTTTCACATAACCCTCATTCCATCCTTGCTGCCTGTAGGTCGTGCAGCTAGTGCTTGAGGGCGAAAGGGGTTACATGGGAGATAGAGACAGCCGGACAATGCTCAACTGTTCTCCATCCTGTTCCCACTGAAGATCATCCTGGCAGTAGCAACAGCTTTCCCCTTCCTTCCTTCTGTTTCCCCGCCCCTCCCATTCCTTTCTCACTTTCTTTCTCATGGAACCTTTTCTTTTCAAGTAAAGAGATGGATTTATTGGGGAAGTAAAAAGTATACTGACCAGCCAGCATCACAGACCAGAATCGGTCATGGCCCAGACTAGGGAGCTGAGATGGCACACCCCCGGCCACGCTCGGGGTCGGGTTATAAAGGCACCACAGAGTCAAGCCTGCCACATGCAGGTGGCCAATGAGGTTACAACACTTACAGAGCATGCCAGGTCACACGCAGGTGGCCAATGGAGTTATAATCTGCCTCAAAGCAACTGTTTGAACCAACCTATCGTTTTAGATAGAATTGGCACATGGATTTGGCGGGGCTCACATGATGCAGGCAGATATGCCTACTCATGGGAGGGCACGGGTTTAACCTTGAGCGTTTCACTGCTCAGGTGGTCAACAGTTTACACAATCTTATCACAGCTAAGGAGAACTTCCCTGGATAGGGTTGGGAAGATCTTAGTGAAGATGGAGTCGGCTTCTGCTCTCTTTAACTAATCTGAGATGGAGTCAGTCTGACACCCCTCAACAGCCAGTGATGGTGCTGGCCAGATCTGACTTCCATATTACATTCGCCCCTTTTTTTCTTGTACATAAAAATCAAATGATTGATTTCTCTTTTGGAAAGCTTAATCTTGCCTGGACTGTAGTGACTCCACCCACAGGCTGCTGGGGAGAGCTAGGATGAGACAAGAGCCAGTCCAAAGGGACTGCTGCTCTTAAGCTTGTACTCAGAAAGAAAACAGGTTATCTGTGAGGTCCACCCCCAGGAGAGCTGCAGGTATTTTCACCTTTAAATCTCCATCCAGTTACCTAGGTAACTGGTACACCTGGTGGCAGTTACCTCCCTCCTTTCTCTGAGGTCACACCCTAATCCATGTGGACACACTCTGATACACTTGGACACACCTCCCACCCCAGGCATGGCCTGGGAGTGACTCTCTAGCCTGCCATGCATGCTTTCCAATTTTCTTAATAGAGCTAGTCAACTCCAGACAACTCAGAGGAGTGGGAAGGCTACCACAGGAAGAATGTCCCCCCAAAATCTTAGTTTCAGCAGATCCAAAGTGGCCTTCCAGCAGGAATCAGCTGCATGTGATGGAGTCCCATCTGCTTTTACTACAGTAGGGATGCTCAGGATAAAGATATAGATTCTTCCGGATGACAGTTAGGCTATCCTTGATCTCAAACCAAATGGGATGCACAGCGGACATGGTGGCAGCAGGCAGCAATGGCTCCCAGTGGCTCCAATAGAATGTCACACCTCCTGATGGGCTGCCTGCAACTTTCTGGAACTTATTAAGGGCCAACATTACATCTGACAAACTTGTAGAAATCATCTGTCCTTCTCTGTGGGCCTGCCGGAAACTGTTACAAAAAACCTATAAACAAACTGGAATGGTAATTAAGTTTGGTAATTCCATTTTGGTAGCCATACTTTTCCTTTTCTCACTTTGGAACAATCATTTAGGTCAACTTCGCTTCCAAATTTCTTATCTAGAAAGGCATTCTTGATTTCCAAAGCCTTTTACTAACCTCTGCTCTAACACTTACATGTTGGCTTTTATCAGCATTGGAAAAACTCTGAAGCTTATAGGCATTCTGAAACCAGGTACCCCTCTTTGCCTCCGGGCTGCCTTTCTTTTTTAATTTTCTTTTTTAATTTCTTTTTTTAATTTTTTTAATTTTTTAATTTTTATCAAACTGATGTACAGAAAGGTTACAGTGTCATACGTTAGGCATTGGATATATTTCTTGTACTGTTTGTTACTTGTTTTAAAAGAGCCATTTATAAAACCTCTACATTTGAAAAAAAACTAAAAAACATATATAACCTATGAGTCAAATTAGAATGTATTTTAAGTCAGATGGTATGGAAAATAAAACACATTCGTGAGACACAACTAAAGTATCACTTAGAGGACATTTTACCATTAAAAATCCTGATATGAAAAAAATAAATTCTTACTATGGAATGAAGGCTGGCTCCAAACTTCTGTTCCCCTGCCTTAGTCTCCCATGTGCTGAGATTATAGGCCCGTAACACCATGCCTAGATAAGGAAGATTTAATATAATGACTTGAGATTAAGAAACTAGACCAAAAAAATGAACAAACTAATCCAAAAATAGGCCATAAGAAAGAAATGATTAACAATCATAAATCAGATTAATAGTATAGTAATCTCAAAATGGAAAGTAGAAAAGTTAGCAATGAACATTTTAGATTTTGAAGTTTTTTCTGAAAAATAAATGAAATTAGTAAATACTAGCAATACTGATCTTTTCAAAAGAGAAAACTCAAAATGCCAGGAATAAAAGAAAGGGCCTACTATAAGAGCTACTTAAATGTATAATAAATTAATATTAAACACAATTTTATGCTAATAAGTCACCCAGAATTAAAAGTAATACATTTATGAAAGAAACTGAGTTGGTCACTAAAAGTCTCCCACAAAGACAAAGAAGGGTTCACTAGTGAGTGAACACTTTAAGAAGATTTTTTTTAATTAAAAGAATTTTCCAAATTGCTTTGTGAAAGCATCATAGCAATGATACCCAAACTGACAAATATATTGAAAGAAATGGAAATTAAAGACACATTTAATTTATGAACATAGACTGAAAATCCTTAGCAAAATTTAAAATACATCCATCTGTATATGAAAATGACAATCTTTCATGTGCCATGGATTTTAACCTAAAAATCATTGGACTGACTAAAACAAATCAATATACTTTATCAAATTAACAGAACAAAGGAGTCATTTCATACATGCAGAAAAGTATTTTACACAATTCAACATATATTTATTATTACAAATCTTAGCAAACAGGGAAACACTAAAACGTTCTCATTCTAAAAAACATCTACAGCAATGGTGTTTATACAATATTATTAATATAGTTAGTGCTCTGCTAAATGATACATTTAAACATTGTTGCAATAGTCAAATTTAACATTATCATTCTGTGAATGTGAAGGCTCTGGGTTAGTTCTATAACAATGAGAATATTATTATTTCCTTTTTTTCTAGAGGAAAGATGTACAATTGATTGTCCATTAGCTATGGGAACTGTGATAGTTTTCCATCGACCCTAACCACAGAACACGTTAATACCAAAAGGCACCTTAGGGGATCTTGTAGGAACCAGACACTAGGAAGTAGCTATCTGATGGCCCTTGATTGCAAACAGGTCCATCACCCCAGTCAGCACAGTAGCTTCCTTCTTTGCTTGTCCATTCAGAGGCATGAGGATGCCACGGTGTTCAGGGAGCAGAATTCACTTCCAGTTCAATGGAACCATTGTGTCTGCCAATTGAAACATTCCTCTCTTTAGGACAAAGGCCTCTAGGTCGGCACAAAGTAAGGTCATGGGAACAAGAAACAAAAATTTTGTTAATGAGTCACTAAGAGTAATCGTGGGTGGTGTCACTACCATGTTCATCATATGATTCTTCAATCCATTGACTCTAATTACAGAGAAAAATGCCACCTATTCAATTCACAGTATCACAGTCTCCTGGGGAAGTTTGGTAGGCTTGATGGGAGTTATGACATCATGATGAAGTCTTCCACCCCACTGTCCTGGCAGCAGCTGCAGGATGTCATAGCAAAACCAGTGAATTCTACCACCATGAACATTATGTCTATCCTTTGCTGGAAGGTGAGTCCCTTGACCAGAAACAATGGTATTTGAATACCATGGCAGATCAAACATTCTATAAGTCCATGGATGGTTATTGATCACAATCATTGCATTCAAGGAAGGTGTATATATAGGAAATAGGAACCCAGTAAGAACAAATACTGCTCTATGACAGAAGCAATCCAAAGGAATATATCCACCATCATTAGCTGCAATCACTGTGGAGAATAGTACCCTACCATCCACCTGTTGGGATCTGGACGATCCCTTTCTCCCCCCACGGGGAGAATGGTAACCACAAACTCTATGAAAGAGCACTCAGCCTGGCCCTCCGCCAGTGGAAGGCCAAAGGCGTGCTCACATGGGCAAGCGCTAAGTTGAGGACGGGTTGCTGAAGCTTCCCCTCCCCCCAGTCCCCCCACATGTCCCCCCACATGTTACCGAGGGCGGAGGCGAAAAGGAAGGCATCAGGGACACGCTGCGGTGGTGAAAAGCGTCTCAAAGACTTTAATATGGAAGGGCACTTATTTTGAAGTAATGGCGGGAAAGAAAGGGGGCTGGCCAAAGGTCCAGTCATAGGCTAGGGAGCATGTCCATCAAGTGACATCACGAAACTTCCCTTTGTGGGCGGGACAACCCCATCATGGTGGCACGCACGTGTTCACCTCCCAAGGGGTGGAGGCCAGAAGGTGGGAGGGACTTCTATTGTCCCAAGGCTGGTGGAAGGGCAGCCTTTCCCAGGCCATAATAATCCCCAACACCACCCACTACTCATCTCTTCGTTCAGCTGACTGGGCAATCACCAATGGCCATAGCATGGGTCAGTCATGCTTTTGAAGCCATGCATAATCCCCACCCAGTGGTTCATGGCCATTTTGCACATGGCTCTATTGTGCAAGAACAGGAGTGGCATGGGATAAAGGATTGCTATCCACAAAAAGGAGCCACCTTTTCACTTAATTACTCACATCCTCCTCCACTCAGGTTATCTTTTGGTATTGTGTCCACTCAGCAAGGTCTACTACCTACCACATCCCCAATTTCCTTGTGACCAATTTTCCAGTCATGCCTCTTCTAAGTCCCTAACCAGCTACCCAAACAATTCACTCAAGAGCTCATACATGTATAAAGTCACTCAACTGGCCACTTCTTGCAATCCAACCACCAGAGACACTGCTCAATGTTCTGCCCACCTAGAGATTTTCCCTTTAACAGCGTCCTTTCAAGGTCATCCTAGTACAGTCAAAGTACTGTAACTATCTACTCTTTCATGGTTCCTGAATATCCCACAGAAGGTTCTGTAAAGCAGGCCCCAGTTTCTTCTTCTGTCAGCTGATCACAGGAAAATTACTATAAAGCCACAGGTATGGAATGAGAAGAATAAGAGTGAAACAGGACTTGAGACCATAGACATTTGGGCTATTTCTGATAACTTACTTATTCCTCTCTTTACTACTGGGAAGCACATATATTCTCATCTGAATATTTGAGAGGTATTGAATTTTTGCAATCTATTTTGAGATTCTATCATTTTAGATTTTCAGAGGAATAGGAGTAGAAACAATCAACATGAATAACGATTAACAGAGTTTTGGTCCCACATCCTATTATTATTTTTCCAATTTCACCAAAACCTCATATTTTTCAGACTAGTGTTCAATTGAAATCCTGTTAATGCTCATGAGGCTTGTGTGGAAAAATGGCAAAATGTCTAAGAATTACAAAGACCTAAGTTTGATATTTGCCAATACCATTGCTTGGCAATTAAATCACTAGGCTTCCTGTAATTTTGGGTCTTATGCATAAAATCTTAAACTACCTTCTGAAAGTACAGAGTAGATGTTGAGTGTTCTCACCACAAAAAATGATAATAATGTGCGATCTGTATGTTAGCTAGATTTAACCACTCTATATGTGAAATATGTCGTACTTGATAAGTATGTATCATTTTCCCTGTAGGTTTTTATAAATAAACTCTCGTGTTCTCACCTGCCACTTAGCAGATAGTTAAGGCCTTTATGTCTTGCACTCATGACTGTTCTGTGGCAGACCACCTACTTGGACAGAGCCTTCAATCATTCTAAAGAGGCCAGGAATGCAAGACTGGGGAATGGATATTTGAATGCCTAGGCCAGCCCCAAGCCTCTGGTACAGAGAAGAACACTCAAAGTAAAACATCATGGAAGGATCCAAAACAGATTCCCATATACACACTATAGTTCAGCCCCATATAGTTTGCCCAAGGGCAAACACACCCAATCCAGCCCCTCTTTTCTCCAGGATGGCTCTAAGCCTGACCTCTTAGTACATCCAAGTAAAATATTCAAACAACTGGCCATCCAATAGTGCTATCCACCTTCTTCCAGTGATAGGAATATCTGGAAACAGCATCTATATCCGAGAATGGCATTAGAGGGGCTGCTTCCCACTAAAGTCATATATCTGAGGACAGCTGACTTCCACTCGTTTTTACAGTGCTGTGAAAAACACACCAAATCCCCTCACCCTCCTAAGATTTTTATTAAAAATGGAGGGAATACTACCTATGAGATACTGAACGGGCTCTAAGAAAATGAATTCAATCAGGGAAAACCCTTATATAGGTAATGTTTACATTTTAACAAGAGCTTAGGATTTTTGGTTTTTTCCTTTAGGAATTTTATGTATTTTATTTAAATATATGGAAAATTGTTATGGATGGCTCAAGGTGGTATTTATCCTGTGAGTTTTTTTTAATTTTTGTAGTTTTTTACTCTTTTATTATTAAAAAGGTGAGGTACAGAGAGATTACAATAACATGTTAGGTAATGAGTACATTTCTTTTTAGACAATGTCACCCCTTCCCCAGGCTCTCTCCCAATGTTTTCTTCCATTCCTCACAAACGAGTTATATAGTTAATTTTCAACATAGTGTCTAGTGAGCATGTCTCTGTTTCTTTCATGGTTCTGAGCACCACAGTTATTGATAGAATGTCTGAACCTCTCTCTACAACACCACAGTAATCAAGGGGATCTTTCTAAAACACGGTGCATCACTTTTCTAACTAAACTTTCCAATGTATTCTTAGAATATTTGAAATTAAATCTAAACTCTTTACTATGGTTAATAAAACTACACACAACTTCTTTTCTGACTCTATCAGTTTTGTTTTAGGCTAGATAAAATGTGAAATACCCTACACACACACAGACACACACACACATACACACACACACACACACACACACATAACTCCTTCAGTTCTTACACAAAAGTTTTAGAAGTTTGGCTGAAAGAGAAAACAAAGCTGAGGACTTATTAAGATTAACAAACTCTCCCAAGAGCACCTACCTAGTAAGGCTTGCAGCTGCTTCACACCCAGTTTTCAACAATAACTAGCACTTACTACATATCTTGTGCTAGACAATGAACTAATGTCTTTATATAAAGGTATACACTTAATAGGATATATGACACATAATGCAATTATTATTCTCAAATGGAGAAAGAAACTTGGACTCAAAGAAGTAACTGGATTAGGTCAAAGAAGTAGGAATGGCAAGGCTAGAGTTTAAATAAACCCAGGATAGTCCCACTTCATGCTGCTAAACCTAAGCATTTCTTCCTTCACATCCTCCTGCTCCTCCTCTTCTTATGCCAATCCTGGAGCTCAAGCTCAAAGCCTGGGAACTGTCCCTGGGTTATTTTGAAGAGCTTAGTTTTTGTTTTTGTTTTTTTGGTCCAGTCCTGGGCTTGGAGTCAGGGCCTGAGCACTGTCCGTGGCTTCTTTTTGTTCAAGGCTAGCACTCTGCCACTTGAGCCACAGCGCCACTTCTGGCCATTTTCTGTATATGTGGTGCTGGGGAATTGAACCCAGGGCCTCATGAATACGAGGCAGGCACTCTAGCCACTAGGCCATATCCCCAGCCCCTAGGTGTTTTTTTTTTTTTTAAACACATTTTAGCAAGTTTATTTAGGCTCATCTACCCACCCCCTGCAAAAAGAAAAAAATTCATATTATTCTGTATGAGTCAGTACTTTGCTGAGATACATTTTTTCAATACCATCTGTTTCATCAAATAAAATTCCTACTCTAATTGCTACATAAAAGATCAGCCATTGTATCATTCTTAACATCTGTACAAACACAATTTCTAGATATGGAAGGGGGTTGGCCATTTTTATGTTTCATATATCATGTTCCTACAGCTTCTCTTATGCTGTATTTTGGAGTCCAACTGGAAGATTAAACTTTGCCGCTCTGTCTGAAGTAGTTGCACGTACAACCAGTTTATGATTATAACCCGTTGTCGTTCCTATCTCTTACATTTTTAGAGTATTAACTAATTCCATGTTTGAAACCAAATGACAATCACTGTGCTATTTATCTATGAAAGGTGATTGTGCACAGTTTAACATCTGGTAAGCAAATGAAAACCATGACTATTTCTGTTAACATAGGAGGAATCCCCATCAGGGAAGTGACTTCAACTGAAGGGAAATTTTTGGATAGGAGGAAGAGGGAAGAAAAGAAAAAGAGAAAATAAAACTTGCCAAAGGACCACTGTGTTGGGAGCCTTTTCTCTAGACTCGGTGCATTGAAAAACTCCATTATGGAGGTATCATTCACATTCACACTTGAGCAAAACAGTATCTAAGACTATTATTCCACAACTAATATGGTGAAGATGGGAATGGGCCCCAGCTGTCCCCTGCCATGAAATTGTGCAGCTTTCAGAATGAAGCTAATTGGACACCATATCTACTCTGTAGCATAGTGGAGAGGGAAAGAAATGAGTCCCAGATTTGACAGTGAAGACTGCCAACTTCAGAAAAGAACCACAGAAAGAGGGTGGAAAGAGAGGAGAGCTGAGGTGCAACAGTGATCACCAGCACAATGGAGGAAAGATAATTTCAAAGGAAGGGTAGTTGAGAATGGTCAGCATTAGGAAGTTCAATCAATAAAAGCACAGGCTCTCCACCTACTAATGCAATCACCATTAACCTGAAAAAGCATACAAATCATCATTAATGCCTTCTCCCTAGTAGCAGGGCTCAAATGAATTCCCTTTCCAGTCCTCCCTTTCCAACCTTCCTGCCCTCAGTCTACCTCAAACTTTATTCCCCAGTTGAGAAACTTGTAGCCTGGTCTTATGGTTTCTAGTTGGTGCCCTGGATTCACCCACCTTCCTCTCTTCAAAATAGTTTCATGTGACTCTTCTGTGCAGAGTTCTAAAGGGCGATCCCCTCCCCCAGCCACAAATCTAGTATTTTTCTAGTCTTTCCACTCTCTAGACATCTTTTTACTTTGAAGCCACTGTCCCATATGGCACTAACTAACCCTATGAGCTTTATCTGCATGACTTGATCCGTGGCTGTGAGCTACTTGCTGTCTGACCTTTATTCTATCTATACCTCAATTTATCATCTGCAAACATGGAAGTAATTTTTTTAAGAATAAATACTGCATATCCCCTATAATTAGGGAATAAAACATGCAAAACCTTGAAATAGTGCCTGCCTGCACTATTGAAAAAGCACTCACTGAATTTTAGCTATAATTGTATTAACTTTATGATTTTGTAATTACCTTTTCAGCTAAATGTCATACAAAAAAAACCACCAACAACAAACAGAACTGTACCATGAACAGTGGTATTGGTACCAGGTAACATTTAGCCTCCACATTATGCTTTTAGTCAGCTTGCCATGATCCCAGCAAACTGCCCAAGTTCTGCCTCTAAAAGGATCTCCAGGTATTTGTTCTATCTACTCTGAAGAGCCTGTCATACTCAAATTATTGATACCTTCGTCATTCGAAATCCAATTACTACCCTTTCAGAAGCATTGTCCCTAAACTCTTTCTGAGAGCAATAGCCTACCAATTTGGATTATTTTACTTTTTGTGTAATGCTCATTAATTTATTGCTTGAAATTGTTTTTTGCCAATACTAGGGCTTGAATTCAGGGACCTGTGCACTGTCCCTGAGCTTCTTTTGCAGAAGGCTAGCATGCTATCAGTTGAGACACAGCACCACTTCTGGCTTTTTCTGTTTATGTGGTACTGAGGAATTGAACCCAGGGCTTCATGCATGCTACGCAAGCACTCTACCAGTAAGCCACATTCCCAGCCCTGATTGCTTGGGTACATTTTTAAACTACTATATTTTCCTGTCACCTTTAAGTCTACAAATAACTCTCAAATCTATCAACTCCTTAGGTTTTATTTCCCTGAGTATGAGTGCCTGCCCTAGGTGGCAGGAACTGCAATTTTGCTTGTCTATGTAACTCTGCCCTGCCCAGGGCAATGCCAGGAAGCAGATTCCTAAACACAGGCGCATGAAGGGCATGGCTTGTCCTATGCACGCAGCTTCACCATGACTGAAGAAAGAAACAAACTACTTTTCAAGTAAGAAAAAAAAGCCGATTAAGGTTTTTAAGGATCTCACATTTCCTCCAAGAAATAACTTTCCAACTTTCTAGGAAATCCATTTTTATTTTAAATGCCTGATGCTGCAAACGGTCATCTCTGTCTTACAGTTCACTTGATACATCTTAATGGCTAGCAAAGTTGGGGAAGGGGATTGTTGCCATAGTGACCAAGAGAAATGTCTGTAGACAAACAATTTCTGTCACTGAGACAGAAGAGTTTTTCCTGTTCATCCATCTCTAGCTTGATTTAATATGGTAAATCCCCAAGGCTAAGTTGATTAATTTAAATTACAGAAGACATTGCTCTGGTTCTGACTCTGCAGGAATGGTACCCATAATGTCTCACCAACACTTGACAGTGGCTCAGTCTCAGCAACAGTTTGACAAAAGTAGAACCTCACCACTAGGTGACTGACAGCAGTAGAGTCACATCAGTAATTAATAACAGTTCAGTCTCAGAGTTTTGTGTGTCTTAGGACTGGAGTTAAAATTGCCACAGAAATGAAATCAATGAGACATATTCATGTGTATAATTGTAAGTGGTTACATTCACATAAACAATTATTTAACATTTACATAGGCCAGTAGTTACTACCTATTTCCATTATCCATCGTTATCTCTGGCATCTTTCACCACTTAATCCCATTATTTCGAAAATTAAAATTTAAAGAGGCAACTTCAGTCTGGTTTGGACAATGACACCATTCGCTGGGAGACACAGGAGAAGAAGGTGGGTCGGGGAGTGAGGTTAAATTCATTCCGAGCCATTCTGGCCTTACAATGCACAACTAGACATGTGTGCTGCTGGCCAAATTCTTCTAAAATGCTATCCCATTAAACCCAGCACAAGGTCGACAAACATCTTATTCACACTAATGGCTTCTGGCTTCTGTGAGTCTGAGGTTCGTATTTCTGATATTAGATAATCCATTTCACTGGATGTAATAGAGACCATTCCTTTGCAGAGGAAAATGAGTATTCTCCAACTTTGAAATAGTCTTGATAAAAGGAAGATTTCTAATTTCTTTATTTTTCAAATTTTTATTATCAAACTGATGTACAGAGAGGTTACAGTTTCATACGTTAGGCATTGGGTACATTTCTTGTACTGTTTGTCAGACTAGCAAACTTGTATGCAATAAAAACATTGAACAAGGCCAAAGGCAGATTTAAACATCAAACGACCCCATTTTCTTCAAACACATTGACACTGCTTTCTCTTTAGTCTTTTTCAACAATTATATTTTCCTTACACATGTTTACTACAATAAATTTAAACCTGAAGCAATAAATGCTTACTCTTGCATGGGATTTTTGTTTTTGTTGGTCCTGGGACTTGAACTCTAGGCATTGTCCCAAGCAACTTTTGCTCAAGCCTGGCATTCTACCACATGTGCCACAGTGCCATTTCCAGATTTTTCTGAGTAGTTTATTGGAGATAAGAGTCTCATAGGCTTTCCTGCCCCAACTGGCTTCAAACTGCAGTCCTCAGATCTCAGGCTCCTGAGAAGCTAGCATTACAGGCATTGAGTCCCAGGGCCTACCTTTGCCTATGTTTCTTGGCTGTGGTGTATACATTAAACAACAGGAAGTACTTGTGTTTCTTACTGTCAGCAGAACTATGTTGAAAACTTAGAAATAACTTGAGAATACCAACATTAGGATTCGTCACCATGATGTGGCGAAGGCATGGGATGTTTAGAAATCTTCACATGTGATAGACAGGCTCTTCTGAAGAGACAATGCCCATATCAAACTTATGGCTTAGACTGTGTAACCTCCAACATCCTAAAAATATCCCAGAGACTTTTATGTTCTTGGCACTAAAGTTTGTAAGATATGACCAGAGGAGGTTGTCCTAATGATATAGGACTAGTTTTATAAGTACATAGATGCCCTCATACTAATTAATATGATCACCTAACTACCATCTAAAAAAGTATTCATTGTCGGGGAAAAAAAAAAAAGAGGCTATTCTCAGCCACAGAAAATGACCAAAAATTGTGGATACACATTTCTTTCTGTATAGCTGAACTGCTTGTGATCGTCCAATGAAAACCAAGCCGCAATTACAGTTATAACCTAGTTATAATTTCAAGCCAGGCTCTGGACCATCTGCCTTTTGGAAGTCCTCTCCAGGCTGGTAAGGCCCGTGCCTTTGTTAGATTAACTGTGTGGCCCACATCTGAGGTCATCCTAAACCTCATGATGGAGAGGATCAAACTCAAATACTTAACTACAACTTGTTTAGCTGGCTGTGAACGTTCATAGGCTTTGGGATTATTGTGTTTGGGGAATGAGAAGTTTAGGGGATTAACAATATTTGAGGGGCTGGGGATATAGCCTAGTGGCAAGAGTGCCTGCCTCGGATACACGAGGCCCTAGGTTCGATTCCCCAGTACCACATATACAGAAAACGGCCAGAGGTGGCGCTGTGGCTCAAGTGGCAGAGTGCTAGCCTTGAGCGGGAAGAAGCCAGGGACAGTGCTCAGGCCCTGAGTCCAAGGCCCAGGACTGGCCAAAAAAAAAAAAAAATTAAAAAAAAAAAAAAAAAAAAAACAATATTTGAAAAACACACTCACTTTTTCCAAATATAGTATCAGAAAGAAAACTCCATTTAGGTTGGCCTAGCATGTGCAAGGCCCAGGGTTTGATTCCAAGTGCTGCAAGAAAAGAAAAAGAAAAAAGCTGGAGAGGGGGGGTGAAGGGAACAGAAGAGAGGCAAGGGAAAGGAGAGAGGAAGAGAAGGGGGAAGGGACAAGAGAAGGAGGGGAAAGGACTAGGAAAGGAAGGGAAGGGAGGAGGGGATGGGAAGCCAAGGGAGAGGGGAGAAGAAGAAGAGAGAAGAGGGGGAGGAAGAAACACAATCCCAATTCATTGATTCCAGCTCTAAGATTGCAGTCTAGACTGATCCAGCTCATTCTCGATTCTTTATTAGGTTTCTGGCTCTGGAGTCCCTCTGCCCAGGGGATGAATCTTAAGATTGCTAGCACTTAAAACTCTCCTAATTATAAAAAGTAAATCACAAAGAGCCTCTCCTATCGTGAGAAGCCATTCAATAAATAGTCCTCAAAGCATTCCCAGAGGCTAGCTGGGAAAACCCCAGTAAGACCTGAGTTCTAGCAAAAGCCATTAGTGACTACAAACAACACAACTTTGCTTCTTTGCTACCGACCCTTGGCTCTGAGACTCAGCCTGTCATCAAGAGTGTCAACTTCAATGGACGGGCATGTGTCCACAGCAACTGAGTTGAGGTCACACTTGTCTTGCTCTGTCCTGCAAACAGATGTCTGGGTGACAAGTCTTAGTCACACACGGCAAACAGAGGTTCCAGCCAAATCAGGTGGGAAGTGCCATATCTTCTTTCTAAGCCTTTTTGGCCAGCCAGTTAATTCCCTAAGATAATACTGCTTCAACTGGTTTTCTCCAGAATGTTTACTTTCAACACAAAGCCTGCGTTTGGGTGATGTCTTTTTATTGGACAAACAGAACTGAGTATATTTCTGTAACTCACCAAAAACCCTCTTTGGTTCTGTGTGAAGGCATGTGCCCCTTCAAAGACTTCCTTCCCAAGGAGCCAGGTAAATCTGATGCAATTTGGAGCTCTAGTGGTGGCAAGAAGGAAAGCAGCTGATAGAGCCAAGAACAACCACCAAAAAACAAACAACAACAACAAAAAAACCTAAGGGAATTGCTGTTTATTATTCATTTATCACATTAAGATGGAAAAAAATAGTCTGCAATAATCATCCCAGAGAATATACAGCAAAATCTTAAGGATAATTAGACATGAGGGCTTCACACCATTCAGACCATGTTCACCATGGACACTGAAATTATTTAATAAAATTGAAGATGACTTTTCAATCCGGGACACTAAGAACGTCGTATATCCCCTTGCCTGTATTTTTCATGATGATTAGCTCATTTGTTTTCCCCTCACAGATACTGGTATGCTGCTTAAAATAATATTTGGGCCTTTACTCGCCATCTGTCTAAGGGAGACATGTTGATTTTAATAAAGCAAGTTGGGTCTGCATTATTTCTCTGTTACTGTTACAGGTAGACCTGACAGGCACAGGACCTTTTGTTTTCAAACGCTCTCCTCTAGAAGGAACATAGTTAAGTAAGTTTCATTTTTTACCTGCTGGACAGTTGCACTCAGAAGGTGTTTCTCTTGTGATTCTTAGTTTAGCCATGTGTTCGTAGGATTTCTGTAGGAAAAGAAGATATATTAAGAGCTAGCAGTAGTATTCCAGTTCTGTGAGTTCTTCAGGGACTCTTCCTCTGTGGCTGTTAGTAATGTTTGATAGCCTGCACAAACAGCATTTATGTAAGTGCATGGACCTTAAGCAAAAGCTAACAGTGATCAAGACATAATTTTGTTTTTAATTTAAAAAGCAAATTACCATTGACATAGATTGATCGATTTGGGTAACACCTTTCTTCATTATTCAACTATCACCACCCTCTCCCTGCACAGCCAAGGCAAAACCCTGGCACTAACAATGCAGCTCATGGCAATGTGTATCCTATCAATAACAGCCAATGTTGTAGACATACTTTATTACATTCGGGCTGCAACTACTGCATCTCTCCACTGGCAGAAAAACTACCCTCTCCCTACTGGAATCTAAGTCATCTTTAAAGGAATCCCTTTCAATTCTCCATTCATCAATATCTGAGTACAACCTCTGTTAACTCTCCCCCTCCAAAAAACAAAGGAAAACTTTTTTTTCCAATTTTTAAAACATTTAATATGAAAAGAATTCTGAGTTAAAAGAATTTTTAAATCTATAGGTTTATTTCTCTTTTAAGAGTGCTTACCATTCTCTATTGATAAGGCCTAACCTTATCAAATGAAAAACAGATGTGAGCATTACAATGAATATTCTCCGTACGACTGAGAATGCTGTCAGCCCAGACTCCACAAAACTAAACAGCCAGGCAAAGCCCCTGATGCCATTGCAGCATGCAATCCTTAAGGAAGACAGAGGGAAGATCATACACACAGACTTGGAGAGAAACCAAGGAAGGGACTTGAATAAATAGATACCACAGAGGCTTACACATCCCAAATCAACTGTATAACCGGTAAGGTTGGGGGCAGATCCTGCAGACTGACCGCACCTGTGGAAAATTCTATCCACATGCAACTCCCCCTCGCGCAAGGCCCAGCCTCACACACCTGAGCCAGGAGTCGCTCCATGCAAGTACTATGGCCTTCAGCTGATCTGCCTTCTCGGGCAGCAGGGGAATCGAGGGCGCCCCTTTAGCAGATTCCAGGGTGAGGATCCTCGCCTGAAGGTCGTTGGTTTTCACCCCAAGTTACAGAAAAGAAATCCCGGCCACCCCAGAGAGGAGGGTCGGCAGGGTGGTGCATGGGGGCATGGTTCAGGTGCAATGCTGCCTGGAGGTGCTGGGCTCTTCGAATCCAGCCTCTCGCCCTGCTCCCTTCCCCATGGGTTTCTTTACCAGCATGGTGGGGGGGGGGGTCCTCTGGCCACCTTCTACCTCCTGCCAAGACAACTGGCCAGAGAAGAAGGGACAAGTCCTCCAAAGTTCAGTCCTGGCGGCTGCACAAGTAGTTGGCAGAGTAGGTGCCAGGCAGGCGCGATGAGGGACCTGTATGGGGCTCAGCATGGCGACCTGCAGGCAAGGACCATCCTCAGCCTGTGCCTCTCCTCCCAGCTGGGAGCAAAACAAACAAAAATAAAGAATGCTATTCTCTGCACTCCTCTGAGTTCCTCTGCTCTCCTCCTCTGCTCTCCACTGCTCTCCTCCTCTGCTCTCACCTCCTCTGCTCTCCATTTTGCCTCTCCTCCTCCTCTGCTCTCTGCCTCCTCTGCTCTCCTCCTCCTCCTCAATTGGATGATAAACTTGGCTTCAGGTGTGTTAGGGAGATAGAAGCGTAAAGGTAGAATAGGGAAATGGGTTTCAAATGTACCCTAAGTGCATCAAATATTGAAAATGAGTACTTCTTTTGTGGCTCTGCAGCAATCTAACATGTCCTTGAACCCTGTTCATGCCAATAAGATAAAGGAGAGTTGTGTGACAGATCTCTGGTCTTGCAGGCTTTAGGTTGTAACAGAAAGGAGAACTAGATGGTTCTGAATGTTTATTCAAGGTCCATCCCATCCACCCACTTCCTCACTTTCAGCCCTCCCACTATGTTCCTAAGCTTCAAGGAAATAAGTTTTTCTGTTCTCTCACCTGATCCACTCCATTCCCCCCATGCATGGTCCATTGCCAGATGCTAGCAAGATCAACAGGGAGTAAGGTGTGGGTACTGTTCATTGGGAGCTGCAGGCTTGCTGTGTTGGCTGGTCCCTCTGGAAGGAATGCTGGATTAGTATGGAGACTTTCTGTCACTGTCCTTTCAGAGCTGTTGGAAATTCATTTCCCATCTCCTCCCCAGTTCATCCTTACTCCTTGTAAATGAACTCGGTTATAAATCACTCAACCCCTGTCTCCATCTCCAGATGCTCTGATGTGGGCTGCTTCTCCACAGCCTGTCTCTTGCTATAGAGGATGTCTAGCCTGTGGTGGAAAATGTATACTCACTGACCAGAGTAACACATACAAGGGCTTTTGTTTTCTTGGAAGATCTCCTTGGTAGCTCTCACTTTAGCATGAATTGGATGGAGGGCCAATTCAATCTAAGCTGAAACAAAGGGTAGAGTGTGGAGTTACTCACATGAGTCAAAATTAGTTTCAAGAAAATGGAAACAAGGATTCTGTATTTTCTCCTGTTGTTTTTTTTTTGTTTTCTTTCTTTTTTGTTGTGTATGTTTGTTTATAGGTCTTTGGGAGGCAAAAGGAAGGCACAGAAATGGAGAGACAGAGGGTGAACAAATGCAGCAATGGTACTCAGTGGACACTTTTTGAAAATGAACTATACAACTTATGGGTAGGATTGGAGGGAAAAACCGGGAGAGAGGGAGGGAAGGGGTGACATTGTCCAAAAGAAATGTACTCTTTGCCTGACTTAACTATAACACCTATGCACATCACATTGATAATAAAAAAAATTTTAAGGTTAAAAGATACCTGAGAATCTGGTGGGTGTGATTGCCTCCTCTAAGTGTAAAGCTACTGAAGAGCTGAGCTTGGCTTCCTGCCTGCCCTCATTGAAGGACTGGTTAGGAAACTCCTAACCTGTATAAATCTACCTAAAAGCATTAACCTCTGAGTTCTAAATTACTTAGAGGAAATAATAGGTGACTTTTTGGAAAACTCAGTCTATAGTATCCAAAGGAAATGATTTCACTGTGGTATTTCTATACATTCCTCAAGCATCTGAAATTCTGATTCTATTCTGAATTCCCCTTTGTAACCTGAGTACAATTCATTTATGACCTTTTTCCCCTTAATGTGCCAAATTTATTATGTTCTCACCCTCACCCTGCATTTTCTGCTGCCTCCTGCTGGCTTCCAGTACTCTTTCAGATTTGTAGATTTTGCAAAAGAGAAACTATCTGATTTCACTTTAGTGTTGTCTACTTTTTGGAAATGTTCCCTAGTCCTGACAGAAGTGGTTACTGCATCCTTCCTGGGGCTTCTCAGTAAACTTTTCAGTTGAGCAGCCCACTGTGGAATTGGCTCAAGAAAACATGTCAAGCTCCAACACCTGCAGAAAGTGCTACACAGGCTTGTAACTCCTCGAGGGTTAAGGAGCCACCCACGTAAGTTCCTTTTGAGTATGTGTGCACTTAGTGTAGTGAATCTACTTCTAAGAACATACTGCTGGCAATATCAAGACTGTCACACAGTAAAGGAAGCACATCCTATTGAAGTTACTCACCTCTCTTTAACTTTTCACTCCTTAGGCAGCTAAGTATTATATGAAGATGGACACGGTGCACGATTTAGCAAAGAGCTAACCTGTTGGAGCTGACATATCTTACTTAATAGGCTTTTGAGATCTAAGCCTGTATTCTATACTGGTTCATTCAAAACCTCTTCTACTACTACCACGGGTATTTTCTTCCTGTCCCTACTCAATTCCTTTTGGACATTGAGCCCCTGTATATGGGAGGTTGCCACAGCTTTTCCTATAGTCCCATGCACTGTGAAAGCCTGCATGCTAGTGTACCAAATCCAGGTACTAGCGTCCTTCTTTTGCCCACCTCTGCTGGTATTTATGCTTCATCCCAAAGGCCAGAGTCTTCTGCCCTCAGGCCATTTGAGTACTTTTTTGGTTAGGTACTGGCTGTGGGTTCTTGATCCTCTTTACATTAGAGGCCTGGGATGGGTTCAAAAGCCATTAGGTACAATCAGGATTCGGGCTTGGGTCCTCCACCTTCATAGCCCAAGCCACTTACAACCCTTGGGTGTGTTAGTAGAATAGTAATTACCTTCCACTGAGTGGAAGCCAGAGGGGCTTTTCCTAACCAAATACAAGGATGGGCTCAGAAGTCCCCCAATTGAAAAGCTTTGTTTAGACAAATATTCAAATAAACTCTGTTTCATATTCTCTTTCACAATCAAGCCAAAGACATTTATCGTGTGCTGTCCTATTTTGTGTGGCCAGTGTGATCTCAGCTATGGACACACTGGGTTCTGGCCTATGTTTCCATGGGGTGGAGTCTTGGCTCTCTGGTGACCTGTGTTGCAGGAGTCTCTGGTCTGATGGTCATGCTAGAGTCCATTCCTGATGACAGTCTCCAGTCAACGGGAGTTCTGCCTTTCAGGCTCCTTGTATACACCTCTGGTCTTTGCTCATTGCTCTCATCAGCCCTTGGCTCCCTTGCCTAGCGCTGGTGCTTGAAGAGCCTCTACTCCAAACCTCATGTTCTTAGGCTTAAGTCGTTAGTAGAACTAGATTCAGTTCTTATTTCCAAGTACTAGAGGGAATTATGAGGTTTCAGAAAGAAGATTCTGAAACATCTATGAATCCCTTAGCCTCTGCCAGCACCTGTCACCATAGAACACTGCCCTGGTCTCCTTAAAGCCCTTAGGGCTGCTTCGGGCATTCTGTTTTTTGCCCTCTCCATAGTCTCTATCTGTGAATGTGGATAGAGGCCTAGCAACTTGCCAAAGCAGAGCATGTAGAGATTGGCAGTGTGTCTCGTTGTTCCCATGGAGAAGGAGGCCAAGTAGCTGAACACTTTCTTTTTTTCTTTTCCTCCTGAGAAATTGGGTGGAGTGAACTGGCCCCTAGGTTGGTCTACCATGAAAAGACCTCACAAACATCTAGGCTTGTGGAGTCAAGAAGTCTTAAGAGACAAGGAAGCCTTTCAAAATATTTAAGATGTCTTCAAGGAAGCAGAGAAATTTGCAAGGTTCAGGTGCAATCTTAATTTCCAGCCTTTTAAGCATGATAGAGGCCAAAGGTCTGCTAAGCTTAGTATGCATTTAAAAAGTCTTTCCTGGCAGCTTGCATTGAGACTTAGTGGTTGAGGACTTGACTAGCATGCATAAAGCCCTGTGCTTGATTCCCCAGTACCACATAAACAGAAAAATGTGGAAGTAACTCTGTGGATCAAATGGTAGAGCACTAGCTTGATCACAGAGAGGCTCAGCGACAGAGCCCAGACCCTCAGTTCAAGTCCCAGTACCAGCCAAAAATCTTTCCTAGTAGTCACAAAAGTGCTCAATCAGGCACCAAGCCAATATAGCTCTCACTAGGACTAAAGGTGGTTCAGTACAATCTTGGCTGCTTGAACTAAGATATTCTCTCTCTACAGAAGGTCATCATGCTCCTATCAAGTGAAATTAAAACCCTGTGGGAGCTACTAAATACATATTTTGAGAACTTCAATTCACAAGCCCTTCCCCATCCTTCAATTGCTGGTCACAATGAAGACTAGAGCCTCAGACCAGAACACAGGAAATTGAGGGGCACATTTCCCCCTTGCTAGAAGAACAGTGGCTGAGTTGTTTGTGGCCTGATCAGGGTCATTGTCAAGGGACAGGTTCACAGGGGGCTTGAGAATTCAATGGAGTACGTGATACAGGTCTAGCAGGTCTGGTAGCCTAATGTCTGAGTCCCTGCCCCTGACTCCAGGAATTCATAGGAGCCTATTACATGGATCGGCAGGTGGAGTTTCACCTCTATGAGTTTTCACAGCAAGATGCCAAACATGACACCTCTTAGCCTCAGTATCCATTGTTCAAGAGCAACAAGCGAGAGCCTATACTCTTGTGTTGGCCCAAAATTTCACTAAAGGAATGATTGTGGGATGGCACTGCACGGCATTTTCTGACTTCCGAGAGAAACAGGAGTTCTCAGCACCCACGGTGGCCATTTGAACATGCCTACAATGTTCAAACACAGCACCTCACAGTAAAGGGCATCCTGTAAAATAGCCACAGGAGCCTTTGCTTCATTTCCAGTTACTTGGCATTTTCTCTGACCTTGGACACTGGATAGACTAATGCAGTACTGTGTGGCCAGAGGATGGTATAGATTGTATGCGGTGCTGCTATCTCCATGCACCTTAGGGTGGAGCCTCATTCTGGGTGTGGAGCTTGGTTTGGGATGCTTGTGCCCGATTCTGTACAGGGAAAACAAGTCTTGTTCTCAGGTTTGTTTTCAAAATATTGGTTGGAAAGGGGATTCTCAATTTGAGGGTGGAGACAGATGAATTCAGATGGTGGTTCTTGATCTACTAACATTGGGAACATGGTATCTAATTTTTTGTTGTGGCTTATATTTACAAATATTAGAAAAAATACAATGAACTTTCTCAATTCAGAGAAACCTTTTCTCCTAAGACATGTATGACATCACACATCTTTTGAACATATAATTGATACATATATAATAAAGCATACATTATTTCTATTACACATCGCAAGTGGAAAATTAGCAAAGTGGGCGGTGTCCTTGTTTGCTGCCTTGAAAGGTAAATTTCTATGAACAGCTTATAAAGATGATACACATAGAAATGCTACAGAACCTACTGTAGACCTATGTACATCGGTGAGAAAAACCTCTTTTCCATCAACGTATATTGCTTAAAAGTTCCTGCTTTGGCTTGGTGCCTTGGGTCTTTAGGAAAACTGGAACTGGTTTGGGATAAAGGATTTGTAAAATGTAAGCTTTTATGTTAAACTGGGTTTTCAAGATGGAGTTATGCCACACCCTAGACTGTTGAAGAAATAACAGGGCTGGGCATATTTTAAGATTATATGTGAACTGTTCATCTTACTTGAAAATCCACCTCAAGCACATTTTATCCTATTTAAACTAGCCATTCATAAGCAGAGTAGATTGTAAACCTGAGCTCAACCAATCTGAGCAGAGGGGCAGAGCCTCCTGCTGTGTGAGGGACAAATATCAGGAAGAATGGTTGCTCTGTGGCCAATTTTTGGCTAGTGTGAACCCTCGTGTGTGGAAGTAAACTTTGCTTGGATCAGAATTTATTTTTGTCTCAATACATGTGACTGCAATGGTTCGTGGGGAATGTATTTATAGCACATGGTAGAATAAAGGAAGGCCTCTGTAACATAGGTGATAGTTCACAAAAGGAGCTACTGATTGAATAAAAATGCAGATGATCAAAGCTGCATGTGTGTGCCAAGGAGAATTCTGGGATTCTCCTAGGAGACGGATCTACAAATGTCTCAGTTTTTCCGTTAAATTGGCACCCTTGATAGTAGCCATAGTCTTGTATTGAAGCAGACAAACTTACCCTCCAGATGAAAGGATTTTCCTGCATCCAGTTCCTGGAATGTGGATCTGGTGCAAACTAGGTGGGTCTAGTGGAATTGCTAGCAGGCAGCTCACAAAGCATTACTTTAAATGATGCAGAATTGTTAGTAATTGGATTCTTGTGACTGCAATGGGAGGGCATTGCCTAGCTCGAGGGGCCCTGGTGATCTAAGAGGCTCTGCTGTAAGAGGATGAGGCACGGCTGCTATGCAATAGCACTCTAGTTTCTTCCTTCTACTGGGGTACTGCCTGTACCACTCCACTGTGAAGACAGACTGAATTGTACACAGCTTTGAAGTTGAATTGCTATTAGATTACATAAGCTGTCTTCTAGATGGGGGTCTGTTAATGCATAATAAAGCTCTTGGTTCAAAGAAAGGGTTTGTGAGCCCAATATGAGTGCTTATAGCCGGGGAACAAAAATTCAGGTTAGTCTGAAATTGTTCCAGTGTAGAAGAGACGATAATCTCAGGACAACGTCATAAATACAGTGATGGAGGCATCAAGTGGGTGAGTTATAGCAGAGGGAAAAAAATCTTCTACACATTTTAGATGGAACACTAGACTAGGTTTTAGGTTGCAAAAGCTGCTTTATCTCCACAAAGATAATTAGCTCACATAGAGTTCTGGTGGTAAAGTGGCCATTGAAGAGTATACAGATGAGTCAGGATAACATCAGCTGCCAGTTCTGTAACATTCTACTCTCAGGAACTTCTACTCTGTCCATAGCATCCTCCCAAATGTGAAGACAGAAACCCACTACCTTTAAAATGAGGAGCAAGTCAGGGATGTCTGCTCTCTCCTCTACTCTACAACATAGTACTAGAATTCCTAGGTAGAGCAATGAGACAAGAAGAAAACATAAAGGGGATCCAAATAGGAAAAGATGAAGCTAAAGTTTCTTTCTTCGCAGATGACATGATCCTATACCTAAAGAACCCCATAGACTCTACTCCCAAGCTACTAGAGCTGATCCAAAACTTTGGCAAAGTAGCAGGACATAAAAGAAACCCTCAAAAACCAATGGCCTTTCTATATACCAATGACCAGAAGACCAAGGCCAAAATCAGGAAAGCAACCCTTTTGCAATAGCCTCAGAAAAAACATAAAATACATAGGCATAAATTTAACCACAGAAGTGAAAGACCTCTATGATGAGACCTTTAAAAACAAAATTTAGGCAGAACTAAGGAAATGGGAAAACCTCCTATGCTCCTGGATTGGGTGGATTAATATAGTCGAAATGGCAATATTGTCAAAGGCTATCTCCAAATTCAATGCAATACCCATTAATATCCCAACACCATTTTTAACAAAATAGAGGAAGCAATCGAGAAATTCATATGGAATAGTAAAAGAACGCCAATAGCAAAAACAATCCTAAGCAGAAAGAACAATGCTGGAGGAATTAAATACCAAACTTCAAGCTGTCTTATAAAGCTATAGTAATAAAAACAGCTTGGTATTGGCACAGGAACAGGCCTGAAGACCAATGGAACAGAACTGAAGACCCAGAAATGAATCTGCAGAACTGTGCCTACTTAATCTTTGATAACGGAGCTAAACAAAAAATAATAGAAGAAAGATAGCCTCTTTAACAAATGGTGCTGGAAAAACTGGCTCCACACCTGCAACAAACTGAAACTAGATCCTGATCTATCACCCTGCCCCAAAGACAGAACTTCTGTTTCAAGGGAAGTGCTTCCAGTCTGCATTTCCCTGGTGTTCTATGTCACGGTCACCAGGTGGTGCCAAATGGTTCCCTTCAGCTAGTGGCCAAACAGCAAGGAAGGACTGGGCTAAGGGCTCTGAGGGACTGTCTTTTGGATGGATTTGAGGACAGGAGGGAGGCTTGATATGCTTTGCTTTTCCTTTCTTTATTCTGTGTGAACTACCATATTCCATTTCCTAACCTCAGATAATTTAGAAACACAGGTGACTCCTGTCTCTTGGTGGAAGCCTGACTAATGAGCAGGGTATTCTACTCACAGAAACCTCGGCACATCACTTGGACCTCTGTCTGCCCCCAGTCTGGTGTTGTACACTCAGCAGACAAACTGTCCACTCCATGTCATTAAGAAGTTCGTGTTGGTTAGTTGTGACCTTAAGAACAATTCTGTCTTTGAATTTATAATACTTAAAACTCTCAAAGTTTGGCTTAGGAACTATAATTTCAAAACCTCAATGGGTCAAAAGCAAAGGTAAATTAAGGGAAGGGAGGATGCAATGCTGAAGGATACACTCTGAAGGTGCTTTCCATGCACCTCGATCACATCTCCCTCGAGTTCCTTGGAGAAAATTCCTTCCCAGCCACCTTGACAGAGAACTTGTCCTTCTCCATTGGTATCACTCAACTGGGTGTGTGCTGCTGCTGTTCTTGCTTGTCTCTCCTCAAAGATCCATCCTTGTAGAACACATAGGCACCAAAGCATGTCTAGCTTGGCACAATATTTCCCTGTACTGGACTCTTCACTAAATTCCAAGGCTACAGAATCCTACCCAGGAAAAGCTCAGGCAACAAGCTGGAAGGATGGGACTTCCGCATGTCACCTCTGTCTGCACTGCTGGGCAGAATTGGCAGGAAGAGGAGCAAGGAAATGAACTGAGAGAAGCAGCAGTGGAAGGTGGAAGTGCTTTGCAATGAATTGAGACTTCCATCCTGTTTATTCATACCCTTAACCACATTTGCCAGTGTGAAAACTTGGGTTCTCTAGTTATGAGACTCTCACCCCACCTGTGACTGTAGCCTAGGAAATGGCATGAAAAACCCAAACCACTCAAACAGCTGAATCCCAGGAAATCATCTTGGCTCATAACGAACTGGCTCTTTTTTGGCAACTTCACTTCAGCGGATTTTAGTCATTAAATGGGGAAAGGTTTGTCTGCTTACCATCTTGTTTTAGAATTACCCAAGACTCTCCAGTCTTATCTAAAAACGTTTTGGGAAAGCACTATCTTGATCGAGAATGTCTTGTTAGTTTGGGAGACTGACAAACTTGAATATTTGCTTCATTTTGAACCTGATGCTCAGGAAAGCTATGTCAACATTCTGTGCCCTGGCTAGAAGGAGTTGGCTGTCATAGCTGATGGGATAGGTATCCCTGGTGACTGCTATTGAAATGCTGTACCATATTATTTTCAGGACACCATCATGGGGGTAGGCTACAGGTATACCATACTGTTGGTGTCAGGACTTTTGTGTCCTTGAATTTGTCCTGTACAATTAAATAATCCTTATGTTTATTGTCACTAAAGCTAAGCTCTGGACAATTTCATGGGCATGTCTGAATTCAGACTCTCTGCTGGATAATCCTGACCTGAGGCATCTTGGTTAAATGCTTCTGTCCTCTTTGTATTCTTTCCATTTATATTGCAGACCAGCTCTGCCAAAAGCCGTGCACTTGTGAATTCAGAATCTAAGCTTCAGTTGTGTTTTGCTACCAGAGGAAAGACATAATCTATAAGTGATGGAAAGGTTAAACCTGAAGGTATTGACTCGATGAAAACCCATCTTGCTTCTGGAGCAAAAATTGTTCAAGAATCAAAATTTCCTTGGAAACTGAAGGTGGATATTGAAGTTGAATTGCTACTAGATTCCATAAGCTGTCTTCTAGATGAGGGTCTGTTAATGCATAAGCTCTTGGTTCGAAGAAAGTGTTTGTGAGCCCAATATGGGTGCTTATAGCCAGGAACAAGAACTCAGGTTAATCTGAAAATGTTCCAGTGTAGAAGAGACGATAATCTCAGGACAAAGTCATAAGTACAGTGATGGAGGCATCAAGTGGGTGAGTTATAACAGTGGGAAAATATCTTCTACAGATTTTAGGTGGTACACTAGACTAGGTTTTAGGTTGCAAAAGCTGCTTTACCTCCACAAAGGTAATTAGCTCAGATAGAGTTCTGGTGGTAAAGTGGCCATTGAAGAGTATACAGATGAGTCAGGATAACTTCAGCTGCCAGATCTGTAAAATTCCACTCTCAGGAACTTCTAATCTGTCCACAGGATCCTCCCAAATGTGAAGACAGAAACCCACTCCCTTTAAAATAAGGAACAAGACAGGGATGTCTGCTCTCTCCTCTCCTCTACAACATAGTACTAGAATTCCTAGGTAGAGCAATGAGACAAGAAGAAAACATAAAGGGGATCCAAATAGGAAAAGATGAAGCTAAAGTTTCTTTCTTCGCAGATGACATGATCCTATACCTAAAGAACCCCATAGACTCTACTCCCAAGCTACTAGAGCTGATCCAAAACTTGGCAAAGTAGCAGGACATAAAAGAAACCCTCAAAAACCAATGGCCTTTCTATATACCAATGACCAGAAGACCAAGGCCAAAATCAGGAAAGCAACCCTTTTGCAATAGCCTCAGAAAAAATATAAAATACATAGGCATAAATTTAACCACAGAAGTGAAAGACCTCTATGATGAGACCTTTAAAAACAAAATTTAGGCAGAACTAAGGAAATGGGAAAACCTCCTATGCTCCTGGATTGGGTGGATTAATATAGTCGAAATGGCAATATTGCCAAAGGCTATCTCCAAATTCAATGCAATACCCATTAATATCCCAACACCATTTTTAACAAAATAGAGGAAGCAATCGAGAAATTCATATGGAATAGTAAAAGAACGCCAATAGCAAAAACAATCCTAAGCAGAAAGAACAATGCTGGAGGAATTAAATACCAAACTTCAAGCTGTCTTATAAAGCTATATTAATAAAAACAGCTTGGTATTGGCACAGGAACAGGCCTGAAGACCAATGGAACAGAACTGAAGACCCAGAAATGAACCTGCAGAACTATGGCTACTTAATCTTTGATAAAGGAGCTAAACAAAAAAGAATAGAAGAAAGATAGCCTCTTTAACAAATGGTGCTGGAAAAACTGGCTCCACACCTGCAACAAACTGAAACTAGATCCTGTTCTATCACCCTGCCCCAAAGACAGAACTTCTGTTTCAAGGGATGTGCTTCCAGTCTGCATTTCCCTGGTGTTCTACGTCACGGCCACCAGGTGGTACCAAATGGTTCCCTTCAGCTAGTGGCCAAACAGCAAGGAAGGAATGGGCTAAGGGCTCTGAGGGACTGTCTTTTGGATGGATTTGAGGAGGATAGGAGGGAGGCTTGATATGCTTTGCTTTTCCTTTCTGTAGGAGAATCTTTATTCTGTGTGAACTACCATATTCCATTTCCTAACCTCAGATAATTTAGAAACACAGGTGACTCCTGTCTCTTGGTGGAAGCCTGGCTAATGAGCAGGGTATTCTACTCAAGGGAACCTCGGCACATCCCTTGGGCCACTCTCTGCCCCCAGTCTGGTGTTGTACACTCAGCAGACAAACTGTCCACTCCGTGTCATTAAGAAGTTTCTGTTGGTTAGTTGTGACCTTAAGAACAATTCTGTCTTTGAATTTATAATACTTAAAACTCTCAAAGTTTGGCTTAGGAACTATAATTTCAAAACCTCAATGGGTCAGAAGCAAAGGTAAATTAAGGGAAGGGAGGATGCAATGCTAAAGGATACACTCTGAAGGTGCTTGCCATGCACCTCGATCACATCTCCCTCGAGTTCCTTGGAGAAAATTCCTTCCCAGCCACCTTGACAGAGAACTTGTCCTTCTCCATTGGTATCACTCAACTGGGTGTGTGTTGCTGCTGCTTTTGCTTGTCTCTCCTCAAAGATCCATCCTTGTAGACCGCATAGGCACCAAAGCATGTCTAGCTTGGCACAATATTTCCCTGTACTTGACGCTTCACTAAATTCCAAGGCTACAGAATCTTACCCAGGAAAACCTCAGGAAACAAGCTGGAAGGAAGGGACTTCCTAGATGTCACCTCTGTCTGCACTGCTGGGCAGAACTGGCAGGAAGAAGAACAAGGAAGTGAACTGAGAGAAACAGCAGTGGAAGGTGGAGGTGCTTTGCAATGAATTGAGACTTCCATCCTGTTTATTCATACCCTTAACCACATTTGCCAGTGTGAAAACTTGGGTTCTCTAGTTATGAGACTCTCACCCCACCTGTGACTGTAGCCTAGGAAATGGCATGAAAAACCCAAACCACTCAAACAGCTGAATCCCAGGAAATCATCTTGGCTCATAACGAACTGGCTCTTTTTTGGCAACTTCACTTCAGCGGATTATAGTCACTAAATGGGGAAATGTTTGTCTGCTTACCATCTTGTTTTAGAATTATCCAAGACTCTCCAGTCTCATCTAAAAACGTTTTGGGAAAGCACTATCTTGATCGAGAATGTCTTGTTAGTTTGGGAGACTGACATACTTGAATATTTGCTTCATATTGAAGCTGATGCTCAGGAAAGCTATGTCAACATTCTGTGCCCTGGCTAGATGGAGTGACTGCTATTGAAATGCTGTACCATAGTATTTTCAGGACACCATCATGGGGGTAGGCTACAGGTCTACCATACTGTTGGTGTCAGGACTTTTGTGTCCTTGAATTTGTCCTGTACAATTAAATAATCCTTATGTTTATTGTCACTAAAGCTAAGTTCTGGACAATTTCATGGGCATGTCTGAATTCTGACTCTATGCTGGATAATCCTGACCTGAGGCCTCTTGGTTAAATGCTTCTGTCCTCTTTGTATTCTTTCCATTAATATTGCAGACCAGCTCTGCCAAAAGCTGTACACTTGTGGATTCAGAATCTAAGCTTCAGTTGTGTTTTCCTACCAGAGGACAGATATAATCTGTAAGTGATGGAAAGGGTAAACCTGAAGGTATTGTCTCGATGAAAACCCATCTTGCTTCTGGAGCAAAAACTGTTCCAGAATCAAAATTTCATTGGAAACTGAAGGTGGATATTGTTTAATACTGCAGTGGTCGAGAACACCAGGGATGTTCAGGATATTGATCAAAAGGATCCACCTTGCATGAGAGTGAATGTCTGCAGATGACCAGAAAGGACAGGCTCCATCAGATTTGTGTTTCTACAGAAAATGCCTATAAATGGGCTACAGAATTTTGGTCATGCTATCCTAAGTGTCTACAGACTTGTCCTTGTTGAAGGAAGAGCTGGTGAATCTGGAGAAGTTGACTTGGAAGTCATATACTGCTCGCTCTATTTGAGCAAGTAAGTGGGGTGGGCTGTCCTAAAATAGACCCAGTTCCCTTGACTTGGGCATGAGGGATGAGATTGAACCCAGGAGGTCCATCTCTGATCCAGCAATTTCTGCGGAGACAAATGGGTTCAGGCCCTCTTAAGATCTGGGTTTAGTGTGCTTGCTGTCCTGCATTATTCCTTCATCTCATCTTAAGCTGGTGAGCAGGTTCTATTTCCATTCCCTAATTAGAAATGGTAGGCCGCTGCATACCTTGGGAATGGCACAGGTCAAGCTGGAAAGCAGAGTAGTATTTCACAAAACCGGTATGGAGCAACACAGTATCTAGATCTTCATGTGATCTAGGAAATAACAGGGGTGGTTTGGGAGACTGCTGACATCACTGAAAGAGAATCACCCCTAAATCCATCAAAGCTGAACATCAACCTACTATGTGTGATGAACACCTCTGTACCTCTGGTTTGTACCAGACTTTTTTTTTTTGCCTGCTTTTTATACTCAGAAAAGTAGTGGCAAGAAGCCAGAGGATGTGGCTGGATATCTGAGGTCATTTTTCCCCAGACTTTGTTAAACTAGAGATAAATTGGGCTTGTTGAGCATTTTCCTTTCACTTTCTTCCTCTCTGGGGTATGGCTACTGGCAGTCCTGGGTTAATGCTGTGGGGCACTTAGTAGCTTCTATGGAACTTCTTACCTGAAGAAGTCTACTGCTACCTAACTGCACGCAGGAGCAGGACTGTGCGCAGCACCCGGGCTGAGGACTGAGCGCAGCACCCAGTGCAGGACTGAGCACAGCACCCGGGATTCTGATCCAATCCAGGCCCAGGACTAAGCGCAGCACCCGAGATCCTGATATCATCCAGGCCTGGGAATAAGCACAGCACCCAGGATCCTGATCTAACCCAGGCCCATGACTGAGTGCAGCGCCCGGGATCCTGATCTAATAATCCACGCCCAATGACTAAATGCAGCACCCAGGATCTTGATCTAACTCAGGCCCAGACCTGGGTGCAGCACCCAGCGCAGGACTAAGCACAGCACCTGGAATCCTGATCTCAACCAGGCTGAGGACTGAGCACAGCACCCGGGAGGAGGACTGAGCACAGCACCTGGGATCCTGATTGAATCCAAACTAAGGAGTTAGCACAGCACCCAGGACCAGGACTGAGCACAGCATCCCGGAGCAGGACTCAGCCCAGCACCCAGGATCCTGATCGAATCCAGGAGGAGGACTGAGTACAGCACCCGGGACCAGGACTGAGTGTAGCACCCAGGAGCAAGACTCAGCACAGCACCCAGGATCCTGATCGAATCCAGGAGGAGGACTGAGCACAGCACCTGGGAACAGGACTGAGAGTAGAACCCGGGATGAGGACTGAGTGCAACAACCAGGCCGAGGACTGAGCGCAGCACCAGGGACCAGGACTCAGAGCAGCACCCGGGATCCTGATCTCATCCAGACTGAGGACTAAGTGAAGCCCGCAGGACCAGGACTGAGCCCAGTACCTGGAAACCTGATCTCATCCAGGCCAAGGACTGAGCTCAGCACCCGGGCTGAGGACTGAGCACAGCAAATGGGCCAGGGACTGAGCCCAGCACCCAGCACAGGACTAGGCGTAGCACCTGGGATCCTGATCTAATGCAGACTGAGGACTGTGCGCTGCACCCGGGAGCAGGACTGAGCATAGCATCTGGGAGCGTGATCTCATCCAGACCCAGGACTCAGCACAGCACCGGGATCCTGATCAAATCCAGGCCCAGGGCTGAGCGCAGCACCCAGGATCCTGATCAAATACAAGCCTGAGACTAAGCGCAGCACCCAGGCCCAGGACTAAGTGCAGAACAGGGGATCCTGATCTAATCCAGGATTAGGACTGAGTGCAGCACTCAGCATGGGACTAAGCCCAGCACCCGGGAGCCTGATCTAATCCAGACTGAGGACTAAGCGCAGCACCCAGTCGCAGGACTAAGCCCAGCACCTGTGAACCGATCCTGATGGAATCCAGGCCCAGGACAAACCACAGCACCCAGGATCCTGAGCTAATAATTCAGGCCCAAGGACTGAGTGCAGCACCCGGGATCCTGATCAAATAATTCGGGCTCAAGGACTAAGCGCAGCCCCAAGGCCCAGAACTGAGTGCAGCACCCAGGATCCTGATCTAATCCAGACTGAGGACTGAGCATAGCACGTGGGATGAGGAATGAGCACAGCATCTGAGCTGAGGACTAAACACAGCACCTGGGAGGAGGACTGAGTGCAGCACCTGAGACGAGGACTGTGCACAGCACTCAGGCCCAGGACTAAGCACAGCACCTGGGATCCTGATCTCATCTAGGCCCAGGACTAAGCCCAACACCCAGGCTCCTGAATTCATCCAGGCCCAGGACTAAGCCCAGCACCCCGGCCCACATCTAAGCACAGCACCTGGGATCCTGATCTCATCCAGGCTCCTGATCAAATCCAGGCCCAGGACGAATCCCAACACCCGTGCTCCTGATCTAATCCAGACTGAGGACTGAGTGCAGCACCCAGGATCCTGATCTCATCCAGGCTGACGACTGAGCACAGCACCCAGTCCCAGGACTAAGCAGAGCACCCGTGATCCTAATCTACTTTAAGCTGCAGCACTAAGTGCATCATCCAGGATCCTAAGCTAATCCAGGCTGAGGACTAAGCGCAGCACCCAGAAGGACTAAGCGCAGCACCCGGGATCCTGATCTCATCCAGGCCGAGGACTGAGCGCAGCACCTGGGAGCAGGACTGAGAGCAGCACCCAGGATGAGGACTGTGCGCAGAAACAAGGCTGAGGACTGAGCCCAGCACCCAGGCCCAGGGCTAAGCACAGCACCTGGGATCCTGATCTCATCCAGGCCCAGGACTAAGTGCAACACCCAGGCCGCAGGACTAAGAACAGCACCCAGTATCCTGATCGATTCCAGGAGGAGGACTGAGTGCAGCACCCGGGACCAGGACTGAGCGCAGGACCCGTGATCCTGATCAAATCCAGGAGGAGGACTAAGCACAGCACCCAGGAGAAGGACTGAGCGCAGCACCCAGCTTAGGAATAAGCACAGAACCCGGGACGAGGACTGAGTGCAGCACCCTGGACCAGGACTCAGTGCAGAAACCAGGATCCTGATCTCATCCAGACTGAGGACTAAATGCAGCACACAGGACCAGGACTGGGGCCAGTACCCAGAAACCAGATCCCATCCAGGCCAAGGACTGAGCGCAGCACCCGGGCTGAGGACTGAGCACATCACCCGGGCCAAGGACTGAGCGAAGCACCCAGCACAGGACTAATCGTAGCACCTGGGATCCTGATCTAATCCAGACTAAGGACTGAGCGCAGCACTCGGGAACGGTACTGAGCATAGCACGTGGGAGCCTGATCTCATCCAGACTCAGGAATCAGCGCAGCACCCCGGATCCTGATTGAATCCAGGCCCAGGGCTGAGCGCAGCAACTGGGATCCTGATCAAATCCAGGCCTGAGACTAAGCGCAGCACCCAGGCCCATGACTAAGTGCAGCACCCAGGATCCTGATCTAATCCAGGATTAGGACTGAGCACAGCAGCCAGCATGGGACTAAGCCCAGCATCTGGGAGAATGATCTAATCCAGACTGAGGACTAAGGGCAGCACCCAGGCCCAGGACTAAGTGCAGCACCTGGGATCCGATTCTGATGGAATCCAGGCCCAGGACAAAGCACAGCACCTAGGATCCTGAGCTAATAATTCAGGCCCAAGGACTGAGTGCAGCACCTGGGATCCTGCTCTAATAATTCGGGCTCAAGGACTAAGTGCAGCACCCAGGCCAAGGACTAAGTGCAGCACCCAGAATCCTGATCTAATCCAGACTGTGGACTGAGCATAGCACCTGGGAGGGAGGACTGACGGCAGCACATGGGATCTAATCTCATTCAGGCCAAGGACTTAGCACAGCACCTGAGCTAAGGAGTATGCACAATACCTGGGAGCAGGACTAAGCGCAACACCTGGGATGAGGACTGCGCGCAGCACCACGGCTGAGGACTGAGCCCAGCACCCAGGCCCAGGACTAAGCACAGCACCTGGGATCCAGATCTCATCTAGGCCCAGGACTAAGCCCAGAACACAGGATCCTGATCGAATCCAGGTCTAGGACTAAGCCCATCACCCAGGCTCCTGAACTCATCCAGGCCCAGGACTAAGCCCAGCACCCAGGCCCACGTCTAAGCACAGCACCAGGGATCCTGATCCTATCCAGTCTCCTGATCGAATCCAGTCCATGGACTAAGCCCAACACCCGTGTTCCTGATCTAATCCAGACTGAGGACTAAGTGCAGCACCTGGGATACTGATCTCATCCAGGCTGAGGACTGAGCACAGCACCCAGTCCCAGGACTAAGCACAGCACCCGTGATCCTGATCTACTTTAAGCTGCAGCACTAAGCGCAGCACCCAGGATCCTAAGCTAATCCAGGCTGAGGACTAAGCACAGCACCCAGAAGCAGGACTAAGTGCAGCACCCGGGATCCTGATCTCATCCAGGCCGAAGACTGAGTGCAGCACCTGAGCTGAGGACTAAGCAAGCATCTGGGATGAGGACTGTGCACAGCACCAAGGCCAAAGACTGAGCCCAGCACCCAGTCCCTGGACAAGGCACAGCACCTGGGATCCTGATCTTATCCAAGCCTAGGACTAAGCACATCACCCAGGCCGCAGGATTAAGACCAGCACCCAGGATCCTGATCTCATCCAGGCTCAGTACTTAGCGCAGCACCCAGGCTCCTGATTGAATCCAGGCCAGGAGTAAGTGCAGCACCGAGACCCAGGACTAAGCACAGCACCCAGGCTGACATCCAGACACAATGCCCAGGCCCCTCATCTCATCCAGGCCCCCGATCTCATCCAGGCCACCGACTAAGCACAGCACCCTGGATGAGGACTAAGTGCAGCACCAAGTCCCACAGCCAGGCCCAACACCCAGGCTCCTGATCTAACCCAGGCCCATGACTGCTTGCAGCACCCGGGATCCTGATCTAATAATCCATGCCCAAGGACTAAGTGCAGCACCCAGAAGGACTAAGCACAGCACCCAGGATCCTGATTTAATCCAGGCCCAGGACTGAGTGCAGCACCCAGCATGGGACTAAGCACAGCACCTGGAATCCTGATCTCATCCAGGTTGAGGACTGAGCACAGCACCCGGGACCAGGACTGAGCACAGCATCTGGGATCCTGATTGAATCCAGACTGAGGACTGAGCACAGCACCCGGGACCAGGACTGAGCTCAGTGTCCCGGAGCAAGACTCAGTGCAGCATCTGGGATCCTGATCGAATCCAGGAGAAGGACTGAGTGCAGCACCCGGGACCAGGACTGAGCATAGCATCGGGGATCCTGATCCAATCCAGGAGGAGGACTGAGCACAGAACCTGGGAGGAGGACTGAGCGCAGCACCCAGCGTAAGAATAAGCACAGCACCCAGGATGGGGACTGAGTGCAGCACCCAGGCTGAGGACTGAGCGCAGCACCAGGGACCAGGACTCAGTGCAGCACCCGGGATCCTGATCTCATCCAGACTGAGGACTAAGTGCAGCACGCAGGACCAGGACTGAGCCCAGTACCCGGAAACCTGATCTCATCCAGGCCAAGGAATGAGCGCAGCACCCGGGCTGAGGACTGAGCACATCATCCGGGCCAAGGACTGAGCGCAGCACCCGGCACAGGACTAATCGTAGCACCTGGGATCCTGATCTAATCCAGACTAAGGACTGAGCGTAGCACCCGGGAACGGTACTGAGCATAGCACCTGAGAGCCTGATCTCATCCAGACCCAGGACTCAGCGAAGCACCCGGGGTCCTGATCGAATCCAGGCCCAGGGCTGAGCGCAGCACCCAGGCCCATAATTAAGTGCAGCACCCGGGATCTTGATCTAATCCACGATTAGGACTGAGCACAGCACCCAGGACCAGGACTGAGCGCAGCACCCAGGACTAAGCCCAGCACCTGGGAGAATGATCCAATCCAGACTGAGGACTAAGTGCAGCACCCAGGCCCAGGACTGAGGCTAGCACCTGGGATCCGATTCTGATGGAATCCAGGCCCAGGACAAAGCACAGCACCTAGGATCCTGAATTAATAATTCAGGCCCAAGGACTGAGTGCAGCACCTGGGATCCTGATCTAATAATTTGGGCTCAAGGAATAAGCGCAGCACCCATGCCCAGGACTGAGTGTAGCACCCGGGATCCTGATCTAATCCAGACTGTGGACTGAGCGCAGCACCTGGGAGGGAGGACTGAGGGCAGTACACGGTATCTAATCTCATCCAGGCCGAGGACTTAGCACAGCACCTGAGCTGAGGACTATGCACAACACCTGGGTGCAGGAATGAGTGCAACACCCGGGAGGAGGACTGCACACAGCACCATGGCCGAGGACTGAGCCCAGCACCCAGGCCCAGGACCAAGCACAGCACCTGGGATCCAGATCTCATCTAGGCCTGGACTAAGCCCATAACCCAGGATCCTGATCGAATCCAGGTCCAGGACTAAGCCTAGCACCTGTCATCCGATCCTGATGGAATCCAGGCCCAGGACAAAGCACAGCACCCAGGATCCTGAGCTAATAATCCAGGCCCAAGGACTGAGTGCAGCACCTGGGATCCTGATCTAATAATTTGGGCTCAAGGACTGAGCGCAGCACCTGTGCTCCTGATCTAATCCAGACTGAGGACCGAGCGCCCCACCCGGGAGTAGGACTGAGCACAGCACCTGGGATCCCAATCTCATCCAGGCTGAGGACTGAGCCCAATGCCTGTGCTGAGGACTAAGCACAGCACCTGGGAGCAGTACTAAGCGCAGCACCCGGGACGGGGACTGGGTACAGCACCAAGGCCGAGGACTGAGCCCAGCACCCAGGCCCAGGACTAAGGACAGCACCTGGGATCCTGATCTCATCCAGGCTCCTGATCAAATGCAGTTCCAGGACTAAGCCCAACACCTGGGTTCCTGATCTAATCCAGACTGAGGACTGAGTGCAGAACCCGTGATCCTGATCTCATCCAGGCTGAGGACTGAGCACATCACCCAGTCCTAGGACTAAGCACAGCACCCGTGATCCTGATCTACTTTATGTGGCAGCACTAAGCGCAGCACCCAGGATCCAAAGCTAATCCAGGCTGAGGACTCAGCGCAGCACCCAGAAGCAGGACTAAGCCCAGCACCCGGGATCTTGATCTTATCCAGGCCGAGGATTAAGCGCATCACCCAGACCACAGGACTAAGTCCAGCACCCAGAATCCTGATCTCATCCAGGCTCAGCACTTAGTGCAGCACACAGGTGCTTGTTCGAATCCAGGCCCAGGACTAAGTGCAGCACCAAGACCCAGGACTAAGCACAGCTCCCAGGCCAACATCCAGACCCAATGCCCAGGCCCCTGATCTCATCAAGGCCCCCGATCTCATCCAGGCCCAGGACTAAGCACAGAACCCTGGATGAGGACTAAAAGCAGCACCAAGTCCCACAGCCAGACCCAAACGCCCAGGCTCCTGATCTAATCCAGGCCCAGGACTAAGCCCAGCACCCGGGCCCAGATCCAGGCCCAACACTCAGGCTCCTGATCTGACCCAGGCCCATGACTGAGTGCAGCACCCGGGATCCTGATCTAATAATCCACGCCCAAGGACTAAGTGCAGCACCCAGCCCAGGACTAAGCACAGCCCCCAGGATCCTGATTCAATCCAGGCCCAGGACTGAGTGCAGCACCCAGCGCAGGACTAAGCACAGCATCTGGAATCCTGATCTCATCCAGGTTGAGGACTGAGCCTAGCACCCGGGAGCAGGACTGTGCACAGCACCTGGGATCCTGATTGAATCCAGACTTAGGACTGAGCACAGCACCCAGGACCAGGACTGAGCACAGCGTCCCGGAGCAGGACTCAGTGCAGCACCCGGGATCCTGATCGAATCCAGGAGGAGGACTGAGCGCAGCACCTGAGACCAGGACTGAGTGCAGCACCTGGGATCCTGATCAAATCCATGAGTAGGACTGCGCACAGCACCCGGGACGAGGACTGAGTGCAGCACCCGGGACCAGGTCTCAGTGCAGCACCCGGGATCCTGATCTCATCCAGACTGAAGACTAAGTGCAGCACGCAGGATCAGGACTGGGCCCAGTACCTGGGAGCCTGATCTCATCCTGGCCCAGGACTGAGCGCAGCACCCGGGCTGAGGCCTGAGCACAGCACCCGGTCCAAGGACTGAGCGCAGCACCCAGCACAGGACTAATCGTTGCACCTGGAATCCTGATCTAATCCAGACTAAGGACTGAGCGCAGCACCCGGGAGCAGGACTGAGCATAGCACCCGGGAGCTGATCTCATCCTGGCCCAGGACTAAGCGCAGCACCCAGGCCCAGGACTAAGCCCAGAACCCAGGCTCCGGATTGAATCCAGGCCCAGGACTAAGCCCAGCACCCAGGCCCAGGTCTAAGCACAGCACTTGGGATCCTGATCTCATCCAGGCTCCTGATCAAATCCAGGCCCAGGACTAAGCCCAATACCGGTGCTCCTGATCTAATCCAGGCTGAGGACTGAGCACAGCACCCAGGCCCAGGTCTAAGCACAGCACCCGAGATCCTGATCTACTTCAGGCTGCAGCACTAAGCGCAGCACCCAGGATCCTAAGCTAATCCAGGCTGAGTACAAAGCGCAGCACCCAGAAGCAGGACTGAGCGCAGCATCTGGGAGCAGGAATGAGCACAGCACCTGGGATCCTCATTGAATCCAGGCCCAGGACTCAGTGCAGCGCCCAGGCCCAGGACTAAGCGCAGCACCCAGGATCGTGATCGAATCCAGGCCCAGGACTAAGCGCAGCACCCGGGAGCCTGATCAAATCCATGCCCAGGACTAAGCACAGCACCCAAGCTGCAGGACTAAGACCAGCACCCAGGATCCTGATCTCATCCAGGCTCAGCACTTAGCGCAGCACCCAGCCTTCTGATCGAATCCAGGCCCAGGACTAAGCCCAGCACCCGGGTCCAGATCTAGGCCTAACACCCAGGCTCCTGATTGAATCCAGGTCCAGGACTAAGCACAGCACCCTGGATGAGGACTCAGAGCAGCACCCAGTCCCACATCCAGACCCAAACGCCCAGGCTCCTGATTGAATCCAGGCCCCAGGATTCGGCCTAGGCCCCTCCTGACCACCAGTGACACCCCATGACCCAGACCCCCCCGTGGCCCCCAACCCCCTTTACATGGGCTCCCCGCTCTCGACCTACTGGGCCACCAGCTCCACCGTGCGCCGAGAACATCACCCATGTCTCCTTATGGATCCGCAGCTCCTCCATCCGTGGCTGGCTGTCTGTGGGCTTGAGACCAGGCGTGACCCCTGACCCCTGACCCCGACCCCCCTCCAGGGTGAACCAACCTGCGCCCCAGCACCACACCAGCGCCATGCCCGTAACACGCTGTGTGTCCGGCCGATCAGCCTGTGTGACCTCTGACCCCGACCGGGGTCACAACCCCTGACCCCTCCTTCCCCGGGTCAGGGAGAGGTCACAGGCCCCTGAATTCCCCCCTTCCCATCCCCAGATGCCTTTGGGGGGGATTGGGTTAATGGGGTGGGCGACAGGGTTGGGGGGCTCACGGGGTCATGGGGGTCATGGGGTCAGGGATCACGGGGTCCTCACCTGGAGAGCATGCAGCAGGCGTTGTCCTTCTCCACCGTCTTCCCCAGGAACAGGTTGTCCACCGCCTGTGGTGGGGGGGTAACAGAGCTGGGGGTAGCAAGCACCAGTACCCCCACGGGTGGATGGAACTGGGGAGTACTGAGCACCAGTACCACATGGTGGATGGATGGAGCTGGGGGTACCAAGCACCAGTTCCCTATGGTGGAAGAAGCTGGGGGTATCAAGCACCAGTACCCCATGGGTGGACGGAACTGGGGGGTACCAAGCACCAGTAACCTATGGTGGATGAAGCTGGGGGAACCAAGTACCAGTACCTTATGGTGGATGGAGCTAGAGGGAACCCCTGCCAAGCCAGCAGGCAGCAAAAAGGAATCCTGAAAGGGGGGCGAGGATTAAAGAAAAGGAAAAATACAAGACAAGAGAAAAAAGACAAGAGGCAAAGATGGGGTACGTGAGGTCTGCATCTCGAGATTGTAACTCAAGACTGCAGCCCCGTTTATTCTTAGCATCCAGCTTTTATGCAGTTCGGGAACCAGGGAATGGCATAGGGTTACCAAAGTTTAAGAAAATAAGAAAGCTTTTAGGTCGATAAATAACAGGAGGCAATAAAACAAGACAAGGCTGAATGGTAAACATAAACCAGGCGCCTATGGACACAGTAAAACATCTTGGTAAGTGCTGGCTGTCAGTTAAGCCAAATCTTACCGCATTCCTTGTGATTATAGCACAGCCAGAGGTCAGGATGAGGTTAGCTGCTAGCTCGGCTCCCGACAGGAACCAAGCACCAGTACCTCACGGGTGGATGGAGCTGGAGGATACCTAGCACCAGTACCCCATGGGTGGATGGAGCTGGGGGAACCAAGCACCAGTACCCCACGGTGGATGGGCAGAGCTGGGGGGTACCAAGCACCAGTACCCTATGATGGATGGAGCTGTGGGAACCAAACCCCACTACCCCACAGGTGGATGGAGCTGGGGAGTACCGAGCACCAGTACCACATGGTGGATGGAGGGAGCTGGGGGTACCAAGCACCAGTTCCCTATGGTGGATGAAGCTGGGGGTATCAAGCACCAGTACCCCATGGGTGGACGGAGCTGGGGGGTACCAAGCACCAGTAACCTATGGTGGATGAAGCAGCGGGAACCAAGCAACAGTACCCCACGGGTGGATGGGCAGAGCTGGGGGGTACCAAGCACCAGTTCCCTATGATGGATGGAGCTGGGGAACCAAACACCAGTACCCCATGGGTGGATGGAGCTGGGGGAGTACCAAGCACCAGTACCCCACGGGTGAATGGCGCTGTGAGAACCAAGCACCAGTACCTTATGGTGGATGAGGCTTGGTTTACAAAGCACCAGTACCCCACGGGTGGATGGGCAGAGCTAGGGGTACTAAGCACCAGTACCCCATGCGTGGATGGGCAGAGCTGGGGGTCCTAAGCCCTCAGACAGACGGACAGGAAGGAAGAACAGTGGCGGGGGGGGGGTCGTCTCTCCCGCACCACAACTGTGTCGGCGCCGATGACCAGGTCCAGAGCCTGGAGATCCTGTGGGAAGTGAGGAAGGGGGTCATGGGAGGGGTCACGGGAGGGGTCATGGGAGGGGGCATGTTTGGGGACATGTTAAGGGTCACGGGAGTGGTCAGGGGAGGGAGGGGATGGGGAGGACGGGGTGAGGGGTGGATGGATGCGTAACTTGCCCCCCCCAGGGCGCCCAGAAGTGGCCATGGACAACCAGAAGTGGTCCCCGTTGCCGGAAGTGGCCCTGCTCTCAGGAACTGTATGCCTCGGTTTACCCAATCGACCCCCCCGTGACTCAGCCCTCGTAATTCAGTTTCCCCCCTGTGACTGACTTTCCACCCCGTGACTCAGTTTTCCCCCCCACGTAACTTAGTTTCCCCCCCCCCGTGTTTCAGTTTCCCCCTCCCGTGACTCAGTTCCCCCACTGCCCCACCCCCCCGCCCCCGTGTACCTCAATTTACCGCGCAGCCCATGATCTCCTGGCGCCATGGCAAGCCCTCGCCAGCACCACACGCCGCCCACGCAGCAGCCCATCCAGCACAGGAAGCAGCACCAGCCTCACCGACCGGAAGTCCCCCATCACAGCTTCTAAACCCCACAAGGAACAAAGAGCGACCACTGCAACCAGGCCTCTGATGCAGACTTCCAGTGCCTGGCCAGAAGTCCCGCCCCTGTTGGAAGTCCCGCCCCGCGGCGAGGGGGATCCCCCCCCCCCCCCCCCGGGAGGGACCGGAAAGTGCTGCATGGTCCTTTTGACCCACTTGAGGTGCCAAACTGGAAGTCCCGCCTCCCATCCAGCATGGAAGGAAGTCCCGCCTCACTGAAGGCGAGGCCCATGGAGAGCCCAGCAAGTGCTATGTCGCCATTCACGGGCACTTCCCGTACGCGACAGGAAGTCCCGCCTCCCAGCAAATTAGGCAGGAAGTTCTGCCTCACTGCGGATGGGCCTGGAGAATGCACGGCAGCTGCCGTGTCCCCTCTCAGGACCTCCCGGGCCTCCTGGGCCTCGTTTCCGGTGACAGGCAGGAAGTCCGGCCCTCCACTTCTGCTTCAGGGTCCTCCACTTCTGCGCCAGGGTCCTCCATTTCTGGGCCCTCCACGTCTGGTTTCTCCAATATCATCACCAATATCATACTGAACACAGCATGCTTGGCATAGTTGCTGCTCCTCCCAGGAGGACTAGGCATTTCCTCTGGTAGTTGCTTAAGAAAGTTGATGGCAAAGAGCAGCATCTTAGACACTTACCAAGGTGAGGTGAAGGACATAACAAAGAGCTTCGCTTCTTCTTTTCTCTTCCATATGTTTAGTTCTCCCCAGATGTTATCTTATAAAGTCTGGAGACTGCATTCTTCTTTGTATGAAAATTTTCTGCCCAAGATATATTTTGGGAGATGTGTTTCATCTAGAGATGTTTGACTTTTGTCTTGGATGAAGGTCATGGCACCTTGGTATCATTGCTGTATAGACAGTAGTTTGAGTTTTTCTGGCACTCAGAGCATGTGGATGTGAGTCCCCCAAGTGGCCATTTCAGTCTGAATGCAGGTAGGTTGCTTTCAATTGCTTTGGAATTTCCACAGGTGATGCCTTGGTGCCCCCAGAGAGACAGCCCCCAGGCTGACATCTCAGGACTCATTTTGATCAGGAACAATGTTGGCTCTGAGGAGCCCAGGCCCCTATCTGGAGACTTGTAGTGAAATTTGAGTGCTCCATTGGCAAAGGTCACCTGGTGGGCTCCATTGCTTGATGTGAGAATGTCGGGAGCAGTGTTATTCTTGGGGTTAGAAAGCTGATTTTTATAGCATTCAAGTCTTCTGTACATGGACTAGTTGTTGAAGAATATTTTTCATGTTTAAAATGAACAAAGCCACAGGAGATAAACTGTTCAGGCTATGGATTGATAAATATGTATTCTCTGGGTGTGGGGAGGTTCCCTTCTCCAGGGTTATCTTTAATCTTCCATGATGCACAGAGATGTTGATCAGCTCTAAACATACAGCCTCCAATCACTTCTGAGGTTCTTAGCTTAGCAGCCATCACAGGGGTTGAACTGCATCCTGAGGAGTAATCCAGAGTGCTGTGTCAAGAGTCAATACAGAAAAGCAGTCGGGTCCTTTCAGCATGGAAATTTTCCTTGGGAGAGGTCACATTATTAGGTCTATATAGATATGTTCCAAAACACTAAGGTGTCTACTGGTTCTCTCAATTTTTCTACACAGTTCTGCCACCAGTCCTCATTGTGAGTTACACTGACGCCATGTAAAGTGGTACAGGTGCTGTCAGCACCATCTGCTGGGTCAGTGTAACATTTTCAGGTGCTTCGTAGACCTTGAACTTTGAAATTGACCATCCAGTAATGCAGATATGTTCTGCATGAGTTTACTTCTGCTCACTCCTCTCTTTCTACTGCTAGTTCCTCTGGAAGTTGATTCTACATAAAGAATCTGATCACATAGGCATTGTATGCATTATTTGCTGAGTGGATATACAGCATTGCTATCTATTCCAGAAAGGTCAAGAGATTTCTGAGCATCATCTCCACAATGCAGGAAAAACAGCAACCAAGGGATGTCATGAATTCCTCACAGAAGGTCAGCCTTTCTATTCAGATGGGGGTACCCATCTGCTATGGAAGAATGGTTTGGAGGCTGTTCTCACATGACTTGGAATTCTTCCTTCACTTGCAGTTTCAGATTTATGCTTTTGTTCCTCCTGTCCTGTGAACTGATTACATGTAATATGCTTGGTAGGGCATGTGTGCAGACTTGTGAGTCAGTATCCCTCAGATACCTGAGAAGGGCTAGCTTGAGCTGGGGGATCTAGAGGGAAGTATGAGTGTCTGTCTACTGTGGACGCTCAGTGAATAGGACCAACAAAAATGTTCATTACCTTTCACAGAAGTGTTTCAGAGTGTGGGCAGGGAGGTTTGAAGCTACATGTGTTTTCTGTCATCACTGGTGCATAGCCCATGACACCTAGGAAAAGTTGGAGTTAACAGAAGGGCCTAGGGAGATAGAAAGACTCTGTTTACTGCTACATTTGATTCTTGGCTCTTGCGTGTGTGTGCTGATGATCCACACTTGCTTCTAAGACATACCTTATGAGAGATATTGTATCAGCTGTAAACCTTTATGTCTTATCAAGATATGGGTCCATGTTCTTTCCTTCTGCACTCTTGTGTGGGTCTGAGCTTCACGGGAACTACTTTGGGTGATGGCATAGGTTTTTGTGGGCTTTCCCCAGCTTGCTGCCTCTACTGATATATGCACCTGGGTGGCTGAATTTGCCAGCCCCTCCTGTGCAGTCTAGCAGGCAAGCTGTCCCTGTTGGGAGCCAGATGTGCTTTGCTCAAATTCAACTCGCATGTTGATGACATTTCTGGTCTCCCATATGATTAGGAACATTATTATATACCAGTGCATAAAGTCTTTGTGCAATGAACACTTTGCCATGTTAGGTTGTTTTTATAGATAGATTCTAGATGACTTGAAGCCTATAGTGTATCAATGCAAGTAGGCTCTGCATTATATACGCATTACTGTTAGGTGAGTTTGATTACTGTTGGGGTCTATTTTGTGAATCACAGAAGGGAAGTGATAAGGGTAACATCCTATGAGCCTCTGAATATGGCTCTTTGTTTCCCAGGCATTTCCCTATACATGGTATTCCTGACTGGTTGTGATGAGGCTAGTCATGAAACTGCAAGAGAGATGGCTGAGACAGCCTCATAACTCTAAGTACATTCCAGTAGAAGCAGATGCACTATCCACTTCAGCAGGGATTTCCCTGTTGGGTATCTCTGTGATATTCTTTCCCTCTCATTACTGGGAGGTGGATTTTTAAAAAATATACTCTGGTTACTCATCTATACTTAAATAGGTCTCTACTTCTCATGGTCACCACGGGAATTGAATAGAGGGGTCAAAACATTGAGGTTCATTAATTCCCTGCATTCAGGGATGAGGTATTCTTTGACTCTCATGCATTCTATTACAAGTAGGCCAGAGAATATTTAATACTTTCTGCCTCATTTTATCTCACTTGTCTTGAGTATATCTAATATAAATACTGTAATTCCTTCAACTCTTTACTGCTTAATACCAAGTTAAGAACTTCAATGGAGTACACTGCAGCCATTAAGAAGAACGTAGCTATAAGCTAAGTGAAATGAACTCCGTGTTATGGAAATGAGTGATATATCACTGTTGTAATTACTTTCAACATGCCATGTGAAACCATAGCTTCTATTGTTGATGATCCTCTTGTATCCCCTTCCCATGGTTGTACCCGCACTATCACTGTATCTTATCTGAGTACATTGGAAACTGTATATACTGGTATTAGAATTAGGAAACTGAAAGGGAATACCAAAATTGAGAGACACAGGATAAAAAGACAAATGACTACAAAAGCATACTTGCAAAACTGTTTGGTGTAAACCAATTGAACAATTCATGGGGGGAGAATGAAAGGGGGAGAAGGAAGGGGGGAATGAGGGAGGAGGTAACAAACAGTACAAGAAATGTATCCAATGCCTAACATGTGAAACTGTAACCTATCTGTGCATCACTTTGACAATTAGAAAATATATATAAATAAATAAATAAATAATAAATAAATAAAAGCATATCTGATGAAAAAAAAATCCAATCTGAGAGTTTTCCAAGCAACATCAGGAGAACCACAAAGTTAAGCTACCATGACTGAGCAGTGTGGCCTTGACCTTATTTCTTGTAGGTTGAAAGTTGTTTTCTAATGTTTATTTCAGCTTATTTAGAAATATGGTGTATTCAGAAAACTTATTTTGATAGTATTTACTGACATTTTTGGATTACTGTGCATGACAGTTGAATTACTATGCTAGAGTTTCTTGTCTTCATTTAAAGTTTCTTTCTTCCCCCATGTTTTGCCTCCACTGTTTTTTAAGTACTTTATATGTTTCTGCATTCTTTCCTCCCAGCATATTTATTATATTAAATGATTGTCCTACACTTTGTAATAATAAAAGCCTATAATACAAAGTAATACATTAATATGCTACTAGTAAAAGTAATATATAAATTGTATGTAAATGTAATGTGTTACACTTTGAAATAGTACAGTCAATATTATAGTATATAAGTAATCTGGAAACAATATAAGTTGCATTTTAAATAAACAATATGTTATTTCATATGTACTCCAATTACCTTCAAAGGTAATTTTCCCTCTCTTCTTGTCTTAGTCTTTTTTGGTACCTAAAATAGAATATTGAATGTTTTATAACAATCAAAGTGCATTTTTGTGGACTATTCTGTACAGCAGAAGTCAAGAATCTGTTGATTGGATCTGGTGAGGGCCTTGCACACACGCAGGCATCCAGGAGCTGGAACATATTATATTCAGTTTGCTGTGCTCCTGTAAAGAGCACCCTAATTGCTCATGCCAGGAGAGAAGGCATGTTCCCCAAATTTCTTCCCAGGGCACCTGTTAATGAAATAGTTGTGTACATACATCCAAGAGGCAAACCTTAGTATTTAACAGCCTGCCTAGTTATAAGATGGATTGGTGGTTCTAGTATCACTTCTGCTGCCATAGTAGGTGAATGTTGATTTCTTAAGATTTTGTTTCTATTAATTTCCTTTTTTCTGTTGTAACAGATCACCACAAACTTAGCATCTCAATGTATGTATGGATTTATGTATTAATTTATTGCTGGTACCAGGTCTTGAACTCAAAGGCTCATGCTCTCTCTGTTGGCTTGCTCTATTTCACTTGAGCAATGTCTCCAACTTAGCTTTTTGCTGGTTAATTGGAGATGGAGCCTCACAGACTATTTTGCCCAGGCTAGCTTTTAATGGTGATCAGCTCAGCCTTTGTGACCCTTGTGATGAATACTGTTTTCGGGCTGATCTCTGCTCCTCTTGTTACAGCTCTCCTCCTTCTGATACCCCACCTCTCTCCCTCTTTTTTTGTGCCAATCCTGGGGCTTGAACTCAGGGCCTAGGATCTGTCTCTCAGCTTTTTTGCTTAAGGCTAGCACTCTGCCAGTTGAGCCATGGCTCCATTTCCCCTTCTTTGGTGTTTAATGGGAGATAAGAGTCTCACAAACTTACCTGCCTGGACTGGCTTTGAACCATGACCCTCAGATCTCAGCCTCCTGAGTAGATAGGATTATAGGCATGAACCATCAACTCTTGGCCTGCCTCCCTTTTTAAAGAACCTTTGTGGATACACTATAAATTCCCAAATAACTGAATAAAATATTCCCATCTAAAGATCCTTATATTATACCGTTGCTTACATATCTGTTTTGTTGCATAAGATGACATACAAACAGGTCTTGGAATTAAGACATTCATAGCTACCAACCATTTTGCCTTCTACTATTATTGATGTAAGTCATAGGCCAATTGGAGTCAACTAGAAAACAACATATTTTTAGAGCTATTAAAAAAAAAAACCTTCTCTACATAGAAACAAAAATAGCCATGCTCAGATGACTCCTCAGAGAAACACACACTGAAACTCCCAGCGCTTTATTAATCCGTACATTCTTTGTGCTTATTGTGGAGAATCTACTGGGTTTTGAAATCATAGAGATAATGACTGCTGAATTGCTGAGGTATTGTGACCACCAAAGACATAAAGCAAATCTAATCCTCGGGATAAAGGTCTCAAATTCCAACGCAATCTCTCTCCTAAGATCTGATAGTTTTGAGAGCTTTCAACAGTTACTCATGTACCTTCTCATGGCCAATTTCCACCAAGTGTACTTTCATCATCCAAAGGAATTGTGTCAGATACTGTCTGCTGGTAGAGATGGAAAATGGTTGCTCTATTAACGTTTTAGTAGGGCAGTACTGACTGTACCTTACCTTGTCCCATTCTTCTTCTCTTTGTTTGTCCCATTATTTATTTATTTATTTTTTCACCAGTCCTGGGCCTTGGACTCAGGGCCTGAGCACTATCCCTGGCTTCTTTTTGCTCAAGGCTAGCACTCTGCCACTTGAGCCACAGCACCCCTTCTGGCTTTTTTCTATATATGTGGTGCTGGGGAATTGAACCCAGGGCTTCATGTATACAAGGCAAGCCCTCTTGTCAATAGGACATATTCTCAGCCCTATCCCATTATTCTTGTTGCCTCTATACTTCAAACTGGTTTGGAGAGTGAGGAGAAGGATGAAACAGGATGCTGTTGAAGTAGCAGGAACTAGATGATGGTGACAGCATGCAAGCTATAAAGTTTTCATCCTAAGGACAATAGGAAATATTAGGGAGGCAGGGAGAAAGGGTGAAAGAGAATTGAAGCCTCATTACTGTTTGTTTGTTTGTTTTTTAATTTTGGTTTTGGTTTGTGCTTGCAGACACTAAAGAGATGGCAGCTCTATAGTGAAATAAGAAAAAGAAGAAGAATTTAAAAGATGTAGATTAATTTGGAAATAATAGACTCTCTAGTGAAGACAGCAAATAGGAATTGGTTGTCGAGGCTTAAGAGATTTGGGTTTGCTCAATGGATTTATGGCTCAGCCTCAAAAATTGGCAATTTAGGAATTGTATTGGTGCAAGTATATCATAGGACAGAGACCCAAGGAGCACAAACATTCAGAGGGCAAGAAGTGGGGGAAAAAACATGCAAAAGAATTGTTAAAGAACATCTGGGCATATGGCCCAATGGAAAGAGGGCTTGCCTAGTATACATAAAGCCCAGGGTTCGATTGCCCAACACCACATATATAGAAAATGGCCAGAAATGGTGCTGTGGCTCAAGTGGTAGAGTGCTAGCCTTGAGCAAAAAGAAGCCAGGGACAGTGCTCAGGCCCTGAGTCCAAGGCCCAGGACTGGCAAAAAATAAAACAAACAAAAAAAGAATTGTGTGTTAAAGTGGAAAATGGAAAGGGAGAATTATGGATATATTTAAAAAAATAAAAAGGTACCATATCCAGCCCTGGTGGTGCATATCTGTAATCCTAGGTACCTAGGACGCTGTAAACAATAAGATTGTGGCTTGAGATTCAGGCCTAGGAGAAAAATCAGCAAGATGCCATCTCCTGGAAAGAAGCTGGGCATAGTTTCAAAGCCTGGTCATCCCAGCCACAGTGCAAAGCCTCCTGCAGGTGAATTGAGGTCCCAATGTTTATCCGGGAAGGAAACAAGACACTATTTCAAAACTAAGCAGTACAGGGGCTGGGAATGTGGCTTAGCAGTAGAGTGCTTACCTTGCATGCATGAAGCCCTGGCTTTCATTGCTCAGCCCCACATAAACAGAAGAAGCTGGCAGTGGCACTGTGGCTCAAGAGGTGGAGTGCTAGCCTTGAGCAGAAAGAAGCCAGGGACAGTGCCTAGGCCCTGATTTCAAGCCCCAGGACTGGCAAAATGAAAAAGAAAAAAATACAAAACAGGACGAGCGAGAGGAACTGAATTTAATCTTTAATGACTGGCTAGTTTGAAAGGGGTTAAAAATTTACCCCAGCAGTCAACCCAAACTAGGACACATAGCCAAATTGCCCAAAAACATTTCCTATGCAGTTAGAGTACTACTCCTTGAACCATGCCTCCAGTCTCTAGAAAAACACTGCTTATAATAGGTTGAGGGTGGATTAAAATAGTTTTCTTAAATAATGGCAGGTACCTCAAAATGTTGGTACTTGAGGCAAAGCAACTACTTGAACAGAAGTAGATTCTAACACCTACCCTATTTTCGAAAATAAGTTTATTGCCATGAGGTGTGTCTTAAAAGGACTGCATTTCCTCCTTTGGTATCACAGTGCTCTGCGATTCAAATGAAAAGCTGTAGAGAGCTGCGAGCAGCTGCGCCCTGAAATGGCGCCGGCTTCTGCCCTCCGCCCTCCCGACGGCGAGTGCTCTCTTTGATAAACAATGCCTAATATGGTCAAAGCTTGGACTCTGGCTTGCTTCCGCGTACCTGGACCTATCGGTAATCCCCACGTAGCTTACCGGGATTGGCTACCCAGTTTGCACTTAAGGCCAAGCGGGAAGCCCCCGGGAGAGAGAGAAGATTTTACAAGGTCCTGAATAAACTGCTGAGAGAAGAATCCGGTGTTGTGTCTTCCTTGCTGGCCGAGGTGGACGCGACAAGTGGTGGCCCGTACGGGGAACACCGTTTCTATAAGGATTCAGAACTCTCCGCAGCCAGGGTGGTGCACCGGTAAGTCCCCGGAAAAGAAGGGGATCCGCGATAAAAGGCGGGAAGGGAATATACGCTCCTTGCTGTAGACAAAGAAGGAGCAAGAGGTCCCCGGGTGGCAAGGGAAAGAGGTTAAGAGGAACGGGCTAAAGCGAAAGCAAAACCTTATAATTATGGGCGCCTCATCGTCGCACCCAATTTTTTTGGCTCTTAACGAGCTGTTGCTCTCGAAGAAGTTAAGGATAAAGAAGAGTACTTTGGAGAAATTTTTGGATGAATGTGACACAGTCGCCCCCTGGTTTGCAGTTTCGGGGAGCCTCACCGTGGCATCCTGGGAGAAACTAGGGAGAGATCTGGACTTTGCCCATGAACAGGGAACCCTAAAGAGCGGGGTTAGGCCCATATGGGCGCTTATCAGAGGCTGTCTTGGGGACCAACGCTACAGTGAGGCGGTGGAGAATGGACAGGCTGCTTTAGAGAAACTACAGGAAGAAAGATCAGAGAAAGCGGCGAGCGAAGGTGGAGGGACAATAGGGGGACTGTATCCAGATCTTGCAGAATTAGATTCCTCTGAGGTTACAGATTCTGAAGAAATGGAAGCCATTTTAGAACGATTAGAGGAGATGAGGGTGAAAAGGAGAAAGAGACGAATAGAGAGGGAAAAACGGCAGCAGGATAAAGGCCCGACCTATGGGCGCTCCCCAACTCCCTCCGCTCCTCCGCTATACTTGGGAGGATCCGGAAGTGGCGGCTCTGGCAGCACTTTCAACCTGGAACTATGGAGAACCGTTAGAACAGAGTTAGACCTGGCATGCCCAATATTTCAGGATCCGCAGGGACAGAGATATCATGAGCCTTTGGACTTCAAAGTCATCAAATCTCTGGCAGAGTCTGTGCGCGCTTATGGAATAACCGCTGCTTTCACGGTCACTCAAGTGGAAGCTTTGCGCAGACACTGCATGACCCCTAGTGACTGGAGCGGGCTCGTGCGAGCCTGCCTTAGCCCTGGTCAGTACCTAGACTGGAGAGCCTTTTTGCTTGAATTTGCCAATGAGCAGGCAGCGGCTAACCAAGCGGCAGGAAATGCGGCTTGGGACAGAGATATGCTTCTTGGGCAGGGGAGATTTGTTAACCAACAGACAGGGTACCCCGTTGAAGTGTATGAACAGATCAATAACATGGGGATAAAAGCATGGAAGGCCTTACCAAATAAAGGAGAAGTGAGCGGGAACCTTACGAAAATCCTGCAAGGCTCCACAGAGCCTTTTTCAGATTTCATAGCCCGTATGGTAGAAGCCGCAGGAAGGATTTTTGGGGACCCAGATACTGCCATGCCACTGATCAAGCAGCTAGTCTATGAACAGTGTACAAAAGAGTGTAAAGCAGCCATAACCCCTTACAAAAACAAAGGGCTAGAAGCCTGGATGAAAGTGTGTAGGGAACTGGGTGGGCCATTGACTAATGCTGGGCTTGCCGCGGCGGTGATTCAATTATCACAGAAAAGGGGAGGCAACTCCGGGGTGTGTTTTAAATGCGGTAAAGCGGGACACATAAAACGCAATTGCCCGGAAAAAGGGGGCCTAATAGGGGCTGAAAGGGGCCCTCCAAGTAGACAGCCTGGGCTTTGCCCGAGATGCAAAAAGGGGAAACATTGGGCAAATGAGTGCCGGTCGGTAAAAGACATTAATGGACAGCCTTTAAGGCAAGCACAGGAAAATTACCATTCAAAAAACGGCCAGCGGAGCCCCCGCCCTCAGGGCCCTCAAATATATGGGGCAGTCGAGAGTCAGGACAAGAGCTCTTACCCGGAGCGGTGGCCAACACTCAGGCACCCCAAGGACCAAGGAGAGCCACTGCGGGTTCCGCAGGACTGGACCTCTGTGCGGCCACCCGACTCGTACTAACTCCCCAAATGGGGGTACAACTGATTGATACTGACTTTCAGGGACCTCTTGAGCCAGGTACAGTGGGCTTACTAATAGGAAGATCATCCTCCATATTGCGGGGCCTTAGGGTACATCCCGGAGTTATTGACCCTGATTATACCGGTGTGGTTAAGATAATGGCTGAATCCCCAAGAGGAATAGTGGCCATTTCCCCAGGAGATCGCATTGCTCAGTTGTTGCTTTTGCCTAGTCTGCATGAGAATTTCCCAGCACAGCCCCGATCGCGAGATCAGAAGGGTTTCGGATCCACGGGAGTGGACCTGGCCTATTTGTCTCTCGACCTAAATCAAAGACCTGTCCTTGAACTTGAGGTTGACAATAAAAGGATCCTAGGACTTCTGGACACAGGGGCAGACAAAAGTATAATTGCTAAAAAGGACTGGCCAACAGGATGGCCTGTACAAGCTTCTTCACAGACATTACAGGGTTTGGGTTATGCAAGGAACCCTGACATGAGTACAAGACAATTACGGTGGAAAGATAAAAATGGATACTCAGGCACCTTTCAACCTTATGTGCTAGAGCTCCCAGTCTCACTATGGGGGAGGGACCTTATGAAAGAAATGGGATTTACATTAAGCAATGATTATTCTCCCCCTTCTAGGAATATGATGATGCAAATGGGGTATTGCCCTGGTCTTGGCCTAGGAGGATATTTACAAGGAACTAGGGAACCTATAAAAGTGCACCAGAAAAGAGACAGACAGGGCCTGGGTTTTTCCTAGGGGCCACTGAGGAAGGGATCCCCATATCCTGGATAACGGAGGACCCAGTATGGGTGCCTCAGTGGCCACTTTCCTCCGAAAAATTGACTGCTGCCAAAGCTTTAGTTCAGGAACAACTTTCATTGGGACACATCAGACCATCGGTGTCCCCCTGGAATACCCCCATCTTCGTTATAAAAAAGAAATCGGGAAAATGGCGGTTGCTGCATGACTTACGCGCCATTAATAATCAAATGCAAGTCATGGGCCCGGTGCAAAGGGGCTTGCCTTTGCTGTCTTCATTGCCAGCCTCTTGGTCTATTATTGCTATTGACATAAAAGATTGCTTCTTTTCTATCCCATTGTATTCCCAAGATAGTGTTCGGTTTGCATTTACTGTTCCCTCTTACAACCATGAGGAGCCGGATAAGAGATATGAATGGGTGGTCCTGCCTCAAGGAATGGCTAACAGTCCCACTATGTGCCAATTGTACGTGGATATGGCCATCAGTCCGCTCAGACAAAAATATCCTCAGCTGAGATGTGTACATTACATGGACGACGTTTTGTTAGCAGCAAAGGATGAACGCTTGTTACATTCAGCATATGGGGATTTAGTCAATTTACTACAAAAAAGGGGCTTATTTATAGCCCCTGAAAAGGTACAACAGGAGCAGGTAGTTAATTATTTGGGTGCCAAAATAACAGATACAAGTGTGTTGCCGCAAAAATGTACAAATACGG
>NW_025961312.1:0-31277 GCF_023159225.1 Perognathus longimembris pacificus | reverse complement strand
GGTGGTGATTTTGGTTTCATTTCAGTGACGTGGAAATGTGAAGAAGAATAGAATCGGTAGAAAGGACAAGATTAATATGATGAATAATGGAGAGTTAGCAGAAAAGAGTGAAGCTGTTAGTCATAGGAAAGTAATTTAAAAGTAAGAGAATGTGAAAAGAGAAACAAAGAAAAATACTGGAAGACAAATGCACAAAACACAAAACAATTAACAACCCAACCCCCGAAAAAGGAAATAAATAAGCCGATAAAACAAAAAAAAATAGAAAACAAAATACCAACGACGTCTCAGAAATGAAAAATAAGAAAAAAAAAGTTTAAACAATGTTTTTAAAAAATGGAGTGTTCCTTGTTTGGGTGGGTTTTCTCCAGTCTCTGGTTTCCTTGCAATGGTCTGTAGTCTATTTTGCTGCTTGGCTGGTTTGACTTGCTTTCAGTTTTCAGGGGGTGGATCTGCTCTGACCCTCCTCGCCTGTTAGGGAAATCCTGGGGCTCTGTGGTTCGCACAGCTTTCAGGAAGGGCTTGGGGGTCCTCCTTAGATGGAGATTGTTTAGGAGTAAAGGAAGCAGCGGTTGGTTAGGGACAATCAGGTTCTGGGTCTCCCTATAGTTGGAGGCATTCACTATGGTCTTCCTGGGGTGGAGAATTCTCGGCTTCTATTGCTGTGGTGGATGCAACAGGGGAAGACAAATACTCTTCCCTCCACCTTGTGAATGCTTCTGATGCCATATGGCAGGGTTGGGCTCAAGATCCACCTGTTAGTGTTCCTACGCAGTATGTGTGTGTGATCATGAACACACTGGAGTCGCAAGTATGCACAATCCCCACGTCTTTCTGCAGAGATGTCCAATGATGCATAGTGGGCCTGGGTGGACTTTGACAGCGCACACGGAGGTATATCATGTATACTCATGGAGGCAGTGTATCTTGCTGTGGAAGTGAACCCTGGGTTGATGAGAAGGAAGGTCCCGCTAGACAGTTCAAAGATGCAACTTGTCGGGTTTACTGTTTTCTGAGGAGATCACCTCTGTTCCTGCTTCTATTCCACACAACCTTAAGCTATCTATTAGGTATTTAAAAATAAATATGACTCTGTGTTTGTGTGTATTTGTGTATGAAAGAGAGAGAGAGAGTATTCATATACATATGTGCACTAGTACTTGAGCTCAGGGCATCTTTCTTTATTTTATGTTTATTGTACAGGTGGTGTACAGAGGGGTTACATTTACATACCTAAGGTAATGACTACATTTCTTGTCAAACTTGCTACCTTGTCCCTCATTTTTCTCCCAGCTTCCCTCTTCCCATATCCCCCCCCCCCAATTTTCAAGTTATTTTACAACATATCTTGTAGTTAATACTGTTGCATTGGTTCACGTTTTTACCATTTGTCTATACATTGGAAAACAAAAAACCAACAACATCTGTTAAATAAAAAATAAAAATAAATCTTTAAAAAAATGGAGTCTTCCTTGTTTGGGTGGGCTTTCTCCAGTCTCTGGTTTCCTTGCAATTGTCTGTAGTCTATATTGGTGCTTGTGTGGTTTGACCTGCTTTCAGTTTGCAGCGGGTGGATCAGCTCTGACCCTCCTCCTCTGTTAGTGAAATCCTGAGGCTCTGTGGTTCGCACAGCTTTCACATAGGACTTGGGTGTCCTCTGTAAATGGGGGAAGTGAACAGTCTTGGGAGCCCTGGCTCCTCCCATCTGCTGTGAGACTGGTGCCTTTATCACCTGGCTTTGGAGAGGCTGTGGACTCAGCAGGGCGGTTGGCTCTGGCCTGGTTTACCTGTCTGAGAGTTGCTTGCCTAGGGTGGTTCCTCCCTCATGGGCAGGATGGCCTCCTGAGCATAGCTGGCTATGGAATTCAGCTCCATTTTGGGCTGGGAATTAGGCTTCCTCTGAGATGGGGCCATTTATCTGTCTCGGGAACTGTTTGTTCTCCTATCTGGTTGTTCCTTGCTGCCGGTAGCTGCTCGCCACTTTCCGTTTTAATTTAGAAATTCTGGCGGGCAGGGCGGGCACCTCTGGCTGAGTTCACCTGAGTTGTGAACTGTGGCCTGGATGAGCTTCCCACCTGGGCAGGGGTTGCTCTTCTGGGTGGAGCTGGCCCTCATTGGTCTGTCCCTCTTGCTCTTTTCAAAGGTGGCCCCTTTGTCCTCGCTTTCCCCAAGCCGGGTTTATTTCCAGTCTGGTCTGACCCTATGCCAGTATCAGAGATGGTGCTTTGCTCTGGCAGTGGGGAAAAGGCTACCGATGCTTCTCTGTGGGCACGAGTGAGAATATCTTTTGTGGGGTACTCATGCTTTGTCTGCCATTTCGGCCTGTCCATGCTCAGCCTGAGATCCATGTCTGTCTGCCACCATCTGGAGGATTTCACACCTTGGTCACTTCTGGGTGGTTTAGGTCCATGAACTGTGAGACGCTGTGCCAGCGCCGGCACTGGCTTGGCAGAGGGATGAGGCCCAGAACTCAAATCTGTGTTTTCAGGCCAGCAATGTCAATTTTTCCTTATTGGACAGAATCCCTGTACTGTTATAACTTACTTGGGCTGTCTTTCTAGGAGTAAAAGTTTCTGGAGTGGTAAAACTGGGGGTGTTGGAGAGAGATTAACTAGGGCTCTGCTGCTCCTCTGCTCAGGAAAATATTTTTAAATTGCTATGTGCTGGTGGTTCATGCCTAGCTATTTGGAAGACTCAAAAGTGAGGATTGCAATTGGAAGCTAGCCTGGGCAGGAAAGTCACTGAGATACTTGTCTCCAATTGACCACCAAAAGAAAACAAAACAATACAGCAGAAAGTGGAGCTTTGTGAGAGTGCTAGCCTTAAGCACAAAAGAACAGGATCATTGGCCAGACCAGAACTGGCACCAAAATCCCAGAGACCTAGTGAAATGTTCATTGTGACTAAGCCTGCCTTATTATTTAGAGCTAGAAATGGGCTGTTAAGGTCTTGGGAAGAACTAACTGGGTATCAAACTAATTAAAGTCTTCAAAATAACTAATAGTGTATAAAAAATGTAGTCTATAATCAGTGGTGCCCAATATTAATGGATTTAACCCTATATTATGATGGGTATTTGAGTTCATGATTCCCCGTTGGTTTAGTCTTTGCAGCTTCTATAGTAGCAGCCCCCCATTTTGTTTGAGAAATTAATATTTGACTTTCTTTCTCTTTCTTATGTAATTTGGTAAATTCTCTGCTGAGAATTATGATACCTTGTAGAAAGCTGTTGACAACACCAATTAGGTGGTTTTCCTGAAGCTAAATGACCCCTGTCAGTTGTTAGATCAACTTGTGAGAATTTATCCCTTCTGCAGGTGAGCTTTTCCTGGCCATTATTTTTAAGGACCATCACCCGCGGTCATAAGATGGGTTCAGGTACTGCAGCCATGTTTACTAGTAAATACTTTGGGTGTTGGCTAAGCTCTCCTGGGGCTACAAAAATCAGAGACCCACTCAGGTGGGTCTAAAAGAAACAGTGGTGTCAAGACTCTGGCTAATTCCTCCCGTTAGGTGGCTGTCCATGTGTCCTGTTGGATGTGTAACAACATCCTGTGCTTTGACCTAGGAGCCGGTTGCATCCGTAATTCTACAACCAAACATGTTTCCAGATGCTTTCAATGTCCTGCTTGGACAGTTCACAGAGGCTGCTGTGTCTGGTTTACTGTTTGCCTGAGATCACCTGGGTTCCTGCTTCTATTCCACATGGCCTCAAGCTATCTATTGGGTATTTAAAAATAAATATGACTCTCTCTCTCTCTATGTGTGTGTGTGTGTGTGTGTGTGTGTATGTGTATGAGAGAGAGAAAGTATCCATCTACATATGAGTATTAATTCTTGAGCTCAGGGCATCTTTCTTTATTTTATGTTGATTGTCAAGTTGATGTACAGTAGGGTTACATTTACATACCTAAGGTAATGAGTACATTTCTTGTCAAACCTTGCTATCTCATCCCTCATTTTTCTCCCACCTTTCCTCCTCCTGTATTTCCCCCTCCCTCCAATTTTACAGTTAGTTTACAACATATCTTGTAGTTATTACTGTTGCATTGGTTCACGTTTTACCATTTGTCTCAACATTTTGAAGTTCCCCTTCCCTTCCCTAATTCAGACAAATATATTACCGAGGGTATCAAAATCAAAAACAGTGACAAGAGGGGCTAAACCATAGGGAAGATAAGCAAAAGGAAAAAGGAATGATTTCATTTAGCACGTTAAAAATAACAACAATGATAAACCAATTGTTTCCGTATCTTAGAGTTTGTTTCACTTCACATCATCTTATGTGATCATAGGTACTTAACTACTGAGGCTATGGGTGTTTAACAATGGCTTTCAAGGCCCCCTGGCACCCTGCTAACATGGACACATAGCCTTCCTTCCAGTCTGAGCCCCGCCTATTGTGCCACCTGTGCTGACCTCGAACATTCTCAGTGTTGTGTGTGTAATCAGAGGCTAGCTACAGTTTTTTCACATTGCATTCTTGAATTCCTCCAATGAGATTTTGCTTAAATAGTCATGCAGTGTAGGGTTTATTGAAATATATAGTCTTGAGGTCTTTGGACACATTTGTTGGAGAAGTTCATCTTTTTGTTAGGTTAAACATTTGTTTTCATGTAGTATCCATCATTTGATTCTGGACATCATCGCCATCCATTGTCATTAAAAGTAGAAATACCTCTTTTTATGACAGTTCTTCAGATGTTTGAAATCGCAGATTGTATTTCCCACTACTTTCAGAATAAATGTTTTTATTTTTAGGATTAATGCCCTTGGATTATTAGGCAGTTGAGTTTGTTTTTCCTTAGAGTGCTTGCTTGCAATACCAGATCTGAATAAAGCTGCAGTTTGGTCAGAGAAGAAAACTTCAGTTCTGTATATCATACTGCATACTAAGGAACCTCCAGTTGCAGTCATATTCTTTCTTTACTTGTACTTCTGTCCACAGACATAGAGGTCCATGCTGATTTAAACTTCTGATTATTTCATATATGCCACTAATTCCTGCCTTCTCTACTCGTCATTGTACAAGTTTTAAAGGGAAGGAGCACACTGAAGCTTTTTCTATCATTTAATTGGAGAAAAGAGTCTCATAGACTCCTCTACCTGGGCTGGCTTCCAAATGTGATCCTCAGATCTCAACCTCCTGAGTAGCTAGGATTATTGGCATGAGCCACTGGTGCCAGGCAACTTGTCACATTGTTTTTCCCACCAAATGTCCATCCAATTTGTAGAAAATCAAACTTTGGCTTTGTCAGGATTGATTGCAATCATGATCATTTCCATGATTTCCAACTCTGGGCTTCATAGGACTAGGAAATTTGGTTAAAACTGCCTCGTTCATGCCAAATCTTAGGTCCTTTTGACTCTGTGATGATAGTGTGCTAGAAATGAGACTGGAGGGAAGAACTCAGAGGCCCCTTCATCTTCTGCTTTTGTTGCTCTCAATCTGTTTATGAGGGCCTTTAGAAGTGTCTTCTTAGCCACGATGCTTGCATCAAGCATCTTTCCTGAATAGCCATACTTTTAACTATGGTCCTCCAGAGAATGCTCCCTTTTCATGTTAGCAAATGATACAAGGAAGAAGGTTTTCAAGGTTCAATAAATTACATGTGCATGAAATCAAACAGATGTAAGCACGTTTATTAGTGAAAATTTGTGAATGGTGAGTCACATTTCACAACAGCAGTGTACCATTTAGGAAACCCAAGAGGTTTAGAAAATTAAAATGTATTCCTTTGGAGCAGAATATATGTACATGTAAGTTCATCAGAAAAATATTTTCCTCTTAAATAATATGGTTAAGAGCAATTAGTTCTAAGGACTGATGTTTTCTACCATGGAAATAGGGAGGGGACATAATTTACAACTTTGCAGGAATTTAGTTGACATTGTCCAGGGTTACTAAAGTGAATCTAACGTGAAGCGTGCTTGCCTAGCAAGCATGAAGCCCTGGGTTCAATTCCTCAGCACCACAGAAACAGAGAAGGACAGAAGTGGTGCTGTGGCTCAAGTTTCAGATTGCTAAGCCTTGACCAAAATAAGCCAGGGACAGTGCTCAGGCCCCTGAGTCCAAAGTCCCAGGACTGACAAAACAAAAACAAAACCCAACAACATAAAAAAAACACTCCAAATGGGAAACAGAGGCTGGACAAATCCAGCCCCTGCCTCATGAGACTTCCAGGCTTCATTCAAGGACTGCCATCTAACACCAAGGGAGCCTACTGCTAGCCTTCTCCAGAGGGGCCACATTTCTGCCTTTTATCCCTAATGTCGACGCCCTTTACGAGCAGGAAGCAGCCAGAGAGTCATCGTCCTTTTCCATACCTATTAAAAGGCTGGAATGTCAGGTCCCTCCTGGAGGGCTCCAAGTAGATGCCCCCACCTTATTAAGTGTCCACCCAGTTACTGGTAACGAGCAGGCCTGGAGGCAGGTACCTTCCCCTTCCCTGAGGTCACAATCCTGGCCCAATCAACCTGGCCCAATCCCCTGCCCTAGATTAGGCAGGGCTGGCTGAGGGTCACCCAGTCTCTCCCCTTCTCTCCCTCCTCTTTGGCAATGAATCATCACCACCACAGGCCAGCTGTTCTGTAATAAACTTTTCTCTCCTGCTTAAAATAAATATCAAAAAAGGAAAACAGAGCTGAGCTCAAGTGGTAGAGCATTGGCCTGAAGGACGTCAAAGCTTAGGGACAGTGCTCATGTTGAGTTCAAGCACAGGCTCCCCGTCCCTACCCCAATGCTTCTAATTACGAAGATATGTATATATATTTTTCCTTGATTGAAATTTAGTACCTACATAAATTTGACAGTATACTGTTGAACCTGGGTAACTGCAGTCGAAATCAGGATACGGGGGATGCAAGGCGAGTGAACCAATGCGTACTTTATTCCAAGAGGGCCAGGGTTTATATAGGGTTAGAAACCAATATTACAATTACAGGGTAAAAGATCAATACAGCATGACATTTGTCTTAAATACAGAAGTGGAGGAAATTTCCTACTGTGAGGGCAGGAACTTGATACAAATGCCTTTCTAATTACAGAGGTAGTGACTACAAAGATTATTGATATCAAAACAAGGAACTGTATACAACCCAGGTAGAACTATAATTATCTCCTAGCTACTATCTCCTTAAGGCTAGATAACATCAATCTTGACTTCTCCAAATACTTGTGAAATAACAGTGAGGAGACTTTCCTGTTTACAGTGAGAATCTAGTGAGGAGACTTTCCTGTTTACAGTGAGAATCTAGTGAGGAGACTTTCCTGTTTACAGAGAGAATCTAACACTAAAGGCAGCAGTCTCCCTGAGGAGACTTGCTAAGTAGGGGGAAAAAGGAGATTCTCACAACAACTGGTGGCTTCCTTTGGCCCACAAACACCAGAAATTCCTTACTGGGAATGTGTTCCCAAGGGCCTATTAGTGTGCTAATGAGGCATCAGAGTAACCTTGCCGGGCTAAATTTTTCCACTGGTTGGAGACTTTAATTCTCCAACAATTCCCCCTTTTTTTTATTAATTTTCCACAGCCGCTTCTCTGGAAAGTTTAAGGGCAGTGAGTAAAACATCAGAGGAATTATTCCTAGTGTAACGCTTCATTATAGCTATGATAGAACAATATCCTAAGAAAAAGACACATATCATAAGTATTAAGGCAATAGAAGCACTTCCAACACTATGGGTAATACTTTGCCACCACCCCCCTAGGGTCTAGTCCTTCTAAGGTCTGAGCTAGTCCTTGGGCTATATCATCAATAGTAGAGGCATCTGGCAATTCCTTTTGAAAAGCTTCAAAACCTCCCTGTACAAGCTTTGTTCACTTAACGTACCATTTAGTAGGGCTCCATCTATAAGCATTTGTATATCATTCCATTCACATTCAGAGGCATTATATTTATAAGGTGTTACACAGACATGACTAGAATTCCAATCGCAAGTCAAAAACAATCGTTGCTGTAAAGCCAGATATTTTTGTCCAAGCCAAAACACTCCTCCTTTAACAGCTTCTATCTCATCTTGAAGGTGGGCATTTACTTCCAGCTGGTGTTGCCACAGATTGTGGGAGTCCTGGTGCCACTGCACCATAAAGTCATGAGTTTGTACAGATTGTCGCAATGCGGCTCCGGATACTGCTGCAGTTGTAGCAATGGCAATCAGTCCAACAAGTCCTGCAATAATCAGTCCAATGGCACGACGACTCCTCCTCAGAAGCCGCTTGAAAAACTGCATTACCAATCCTTGTACAGGTCCTCCAGCCAGGGACCATGCATGCGAACAGGAACCCAAAGAGAGTTGCGCTGGGTTAAAATCATGATCCTATCTTGACTAAAATTAAAGGTGACATTGTTATTCAAGCAAGTATACAATTTACAATTTATGCAGGTAATGGCATTCTTTGTTATGTTTATGGGCCGACCATCAGTACTTGTGGAAAATGAACACAAGCAGAGATATTGTAGGTCTTTACAACTGTGAAGTTGTAGGAGGCCGAGGACCTTTTAGATCCTGAGTAAGTTCCATTGGCCAGCAATACGGAGCCAGAGAAGCTGCTAATTTCCAGAGATGACGTTGTGGAGGAAATAGCCTGTCTCCATGGGCGAGAGCAGGCCGGGGGTCACTAAAGCCTGCTCCAAACCACCCTAAAAACTGTTTAGCAGACATGGCATTGGACGTGTTCATAGATAAAGTAGGTTCACAAGATGAGTTATATTCAGTGCAGTTTTTCAACCACACACCAAAAGGTCCCCAATCATACCAAGTATGCTGGGATGTATTCCAAATAGTTGGAAAAATTCCTCGACAACTTTCCCAATGTCTTTCAGTAAAGTTCAGGTTCAGATAAGTAAAATTGTCACATTTAGGCAGGCCAGCAGGGCTAGGATAATTATCTAATTTATAGGTATGAGATCCCACAGACCAGGAAGACAGTCTAATCAGCCGAGTTCTACTGGAGTTATATGAACCTCCATGCTGAATCCAATATTGATATCTAAAAGGGTAACATCGGGAACGGCCTTGACAGATAGCTTTAGAGAACTGAGAATAAGAGAAGTTAAATGATCTTTCCTCTTCCATAGGAAAGACTGGAATGCCAGACCCATAGAGGGAGAGAGTAAATTAGGAATAGATGTAAAAACAGAGACAGGGGCTTTTGTCCATAAATATGGATGTAATAAAGGAGGGTTAGAAATATAGGCCCAATACATTACCTCTGATGTAGCCCCTACAGGTTACCAGTGCACACCTGTCCATTGAATGGCCTTATCACTTGAATGAGAATGTCTCACCCCCCTTGATGGACAGAGGGGTGTTTGTTGCTGGATCCACTGGAGCAGGTGCTAGAAAGATGGCTGTCTTCTGTAGAAACATAAGCATACCTCGCCCCTGGTTAACAACTCCCTGGGGACCCAATCTAGCCCAACCCCCAATCTAATCCAAACCGGCTGCGGTTTGTTTTGCATAGGCGGAGCTAGGAAGTGTCGCTCAGCTCTTGCTAAAACATCTCCTTGAGACAAATTTAAAAAGTTAAGGACAAATAATGCTTCTGCAATGACAGCAGGGGCTGTTTTATAAATACTTTTCATAGAAGTTGCATATCCCTCAGTACTATCCATACTCCCTCTCTTTAGTTTTGTAATTTGTGTTTTTAATGTATAATGAGCTCTTTCTACTATACCTTGACCTTGAGGATTGTATTCAATTCCTGTAACATGAAAAATGTTATGAAATTCTAAAACTTTTCATACTTGTTTACTGGAATAAGCTGGTGCATTGTCAGTTTTATTTGAGAAGGAATCCCCATGACTGTGAATGTTTCTAGTAAATGTTGAATGACATGAGTCCCTTTTTCCCCTGGTAGAGGTGTTGTCCAAATAAAAGAAGAATGTGTATCAATGGATACATGCACATATTGTAAGCGGCCAAATTCAGGGATGTGTGTTACATGCATTTGCCAAATTTTATTAGGAGCAGTTCCTGACGTGTCAATTTTTGAGGGCTACATAAATCCGAATCTCCTTGAAGAATGGAAAATAGGTTGAAGGGCAAAGCCAATTGATGTCCCTAGTAACTTTTGAAAATTATTAAGAGTTTTAAACTCTTTAGTACGAATTTTTATTAATTGGGGGGTAATTACTTGTCTTTTAACTAAATATCCCAGATACTTAAATGGTTCTTCTGTTTAAATGAATTTTATCAGGGGCAATTATTAAATTATACTGTTGAAAGTCTAAAGGCAAAATTTGTAACAATTTTGATACAATATTTTTATCAGGTGCAGCAAATAATAAATCATTTTATTGAAAACCTGTAAAACAAACTGGAGTAGTAATTAAACAATCATCTTGATAGCCATCGTTTTCCTATATCCAACTTAAAACAAACATTTTAAATTTCATATCTCAGAATACATTTTTGATCTCAAGTCTTTTACCAAGCCTGGTTGTATTAAAAGAAATCTGGAGCCTAGGTATCACCCATTGCTTCATGCTGCTTGTTTTTTCACTTCCAAATTTCTTATCTAGAAAGGCATTCTAAAACCTTTTAAAGTAGAGGCTTTCACAACTTTACCTCAGCCTGTATTTGCATAGAAAAACTGAAGCCCAGGGGGCACATTGCCTCCTGGTTGTCTGCTTTAAAAGAGCCATTTTCCTATATACAGAGAGTTAATGAAAGTTGTGTACTTCTATCCCCCCATTAGTTTATATACTTTAAAATATTTACCTGATTATATGTGACTTAAGATAGTTAATCTTACTGTTACATTACAGTATACACTTAAAAAATTTAGTACCTGATTCATTAAATTGATACCCAAAACAATTGTAACAAGAGTACACTTAGCAGTGTGCCCCAGAATTATAACCATGAGATTTCAGAGTTAGCATATTTGCCTTTTTAATACATCCAAATTGCAAACCTGTACAGAAATCGAGTTATATCAGGTAAATAAACTTTTAACTCTCCTTTAAGATATTCCAATTTTAATCCATCCTAAGGGGCAGTTTTAGAAGTATCAGTCAAATCATACATTTTACCCTGAGGTTTCCAATGTTTATACCTGAAAACAAAAGAAATAAAAGAAAGGCCTCCATTGGCCTGTCCTATAGAATGGGCCTATCTCCATCCTACTCCTTAGAGCTTGATGAACTGCCTTGGGGCCAGCTTGCCCTCTCCCACTATGAATGGACGCCACCCTACGGCTGTCCCATCACGTGGATTGGCTAAACTGCACTTTTGTCAGTTTACCCCTCACTACTGAGGATAGGTTCAAGGGCCCATGCTAAGTTCTTATTTATTTATTTATTTATTTATTTTTAACCATGAATTAAAGAATTTTTAACTATAGTTCCTTTTAAATAAATAATCCTTTAAAGCTTTTGGTAATGCCCAAATTCAATGATCTTTGAAGTTTAAAGTTAAACTAACCTATTTTTACATCATACATTTTTAATCTTGAACACATTCACACCCACATACATTTGTGCGCAGCGCACACACACATACATACATTCACATATGTAGGTATTAATGTAAACAGAACTTAAAAGCAGTCCAAACAACTATCAGCCATACATTTTTTAGTGGCAAAAGGTATATTTTCCAATCTTACTCTTGTAATGACCAAAACTTAAAACCTTTAATGAATGATTTTAGCATTGTTTAGTCTTATTCGCTAGGGCCTATTAGTTTTAGCAAAGTATCTTAGCATACTAAACACTGAAGATAACTGGGTTGGGGTCCCCTGGAGTATTACTGAGTCCACCTAGCACTTGACTCTTAGTGTTTACTCTCAGGCTAAGATTAGCCTAGCCAGCTGTTTGAACTCAGCTCTTAGCAGCCTGCACTTTTTCTGCCTTCTTGCAGAAGGAGACACAGTACCTAGTAAATGTTTTGCCCATAGACATGTAAATGGACAACAGAAATAAGGGAAACAAAAGTTTATGTTTAAACTGGTGCCAATCTCAAAGACAAAACTAGTCAAGACAAAACAGAACATAGAAACAGAGGCTTTTACGCCTTGGATGGCATGTCCAGCGTCCACAAGCTGCCAGCCAGAGTGATGGAAAGTCCATAGGGCCCTGAAAATTCTCAGGGGGATCCTCCCCAGTGGAGATTTCCATCCCCTGGCAATCAACCTGCCGAGGCCGCCCCACCAGAGGACTTTTTTCCCAATTTAGCACTCCACACGAAACACAACTAATCAAACAAGGACAAAGACACATGAAACATGTAGCGCAGGCGCAAATTAAAAGTGCAATTGCAGTAAAAATTCTCTTGGAAGTAAAAGAAAAATCACTAGTTCTTCCCCAATTCCAGGCTGATGGACTAAAACAGGGAATGTGTTCCCAAGGGCCTATTAGTGTGCTAATGAGGCATCAGAGTAACCCTGCCGGGGCTAAATTTTTCCACTGGTTGGAGACTTTAATTCTCCAACACCCAAGCAATTAAAGGGCTCAATTCAATAAAAATTAATAGCTTGAGGCACTCAACCCTTTTTTCTTGGAGGCTGCCAAAACTTTTCTTATTTTAATATTCCATTTCAACATCTAGGAAATGTGAATGCTAGAGAGGATCCAATCACTGAACATTTCTAAAGTCACATAGGTGTATGCGCTAGGACTCATAGATTATAGGGCTTTAAAATTATATGGACCAAGAACTATTACTGTGCTGTAGAAGTGTGGCCTGACCTTGTATGTTGATTCAGCTTAAGCTCATTGAAATAATAGCACATATTTCAATGGTCAAAGATGAGAAATACATTCACATGCAAGTCATACAGTAACTATAATATACAATAATAACTGGGCCAGAAAATTCATGGGCTGGACTGTGAAATCAGAAGCTGATATGTAGAAATGCTGTCTGAATTGGGTTTTCTGAAAGGGACCCTAAGGTGTTTACTACTGAGTGAAATTTTCTTTTGTCCTTTTTTTTTTTTTTTGTCAGTCATAGGATTTGAACTCGGGGCTGGGATTCTCCCTGAGCTGTTTTGTTCAAGTCCAGTACTCTATCACTTTGAGCCACAGTGCCACTTGTGCTTTTGTGGTGGTTAATTGGACATAAGAGTCTCACAGACTTTCCTGCTCAGACTAGCTGTTGATCTGTGATCATCAGACCTCAAGCTCGTGAATAGCTAAATGTACTGGTGTGAACAACTAATGCCTGGCTGAAATTTTCTTGTGACCTATGTGTTAATAATTTCCAAGCCTTTTTATTTGTCATTGGAGACATATGAAACCTATGTTCTCCTGGGATAGTGTTCTAATATTTACCTGTAGGCCAAATATATATTGGCTGCTAACTCTTTCAGAAGAGTCAATTAAAAAATTTCAAAACTGAATAAGTTGGTTAAGATTGCTCCTTTCCCAGTTCTGTTTTGCCCTTTTTAGCCTTCTGTCTTTCAATCAGGCTGATTATCTTGCAACGACTGTTGCAACTTTAGACTCAAAAGAAAAGCTCTAAATTACTACGAATGGGTGATGATCAAGGATATTATACTTGAGTTCCTGTCTAATTGAATGTAATGGCACTTGAGAATACAGATGTTCTCATCCTTTTGACATCGCCAGGCATCCTTTTCGGAAGGGTGAATGGAAAGGTGCGAAAATGAAGGCCATGGGTATTGTTGGGCTCAAAGTGTCATTCCAGGAGCATGGCAGGTGTTAGTTCTATTGTGCAAGGCAAGGTTTGAATCATCCACATGGCATTTTTGTTGAGTTTTAGAGGAAATATTGGCAAAGAAGAACCATTCTAGAGGGTGGCAAGCCACGAAAACAGAAAATCTGCCTGATAAAGAAGAATTTTGGGTGAGACACCATATTGAGGAAATGTTGACAATGTTTGCTAATATATGGTAGTTCATTTCTCTTACCAAACAGAACTCTGGTCCAAGAGTGGAAGTGAGTAGGGAATAAATCTCTATTGAAAATAAGAAGTCCTCCACCACACACATAGTTGTGTCACATAATTTCCTTTTATTTGCTGGCGTCATCATCCTTGATAGAATTCAGCAGTTAGTAGTAGAGATCAGTTCTTGCCTAGACCACACTTAACTAACTTCCATCTTGAAACAACTTCTAAAGTCCAGAATGTTCCCTTCCTTAGCTTATTCTAGTCTTTTGAGATCTTGCTGACTTTTTAAAATGGGATGTTTCTTGCTCAGCATGTTCAAAAAACCCGCTTGTGTAAGAAATGCACCCATCCCTCCAAAAAGACTCACACGATAAGTACAATCTTAAGTACCAATTATGTGTCAAGCCTGTGCTAGGCACACGCAAAGTATTTTGTTGACAGTTGATCATCTGTGAGAACTTATAATGACATTGCGATGTCAGCAGGTGTGTGGAGAAGCAGGGTATATGGAGGAAAGAAGAGATGGATCTGTATTTTTCCCAGTGTGTTGAAGGAAATGTTGAAGGAAGGGAAAGGAAACAGTCCCATGACTACTTGCTCAAGGCGCTGTACAAAGTCTTTTGGCATTTTGTTAGTAGATTGATGGGTGGCCAACATCTACGCCCATTGTTACTGTACATCCCTTATGCATGACTGGCCTTTTAAATAAACTTTCTGGAGATCAGCTTGACATTGCAGGCTATGTGAAATTTTGCCTGGGATTGAATAAAAATGGGTATTTCTTGGAATTTTTTAATAGAATACAGGAGACAGAATCATCATGAGTTTTTTGAAAAATAACTTTTGCCATAAAGACCACTTGTTTGCGAGCAGAGGCAGATCTGGTCTCTGGTCAGCTTCTATTCCCTCAGGCTCCTCTGCGGATTCTGTTGTTGGCCTCATTCACGGTCTTTCTCTTGGGTAGTCAGATGTTACAAAGGGCATCACACATCTCTGTCTTGCTTTGGGCCTGGACACACTGATCTTTTTGTTACAATAGGGTTGGTCACCTCGAACTCAACCCTGTGAAAGGTCTGAGGAAATGTGGTTGGAGATGACAACCATGTGACAGATTGCTGTCAGTTCAAGGCCGGTTCCTTGTCAGGGTTGAAAGGAATGACAGGATTATGGTCCCTGGGAAGAGCTCAGGGGCCTTTCTCAGGGCCAAGGGCACATGGCTTATTCCATGGGGATCATTACACAATACTCAATCATTACACAATATTGCAGCACTCGATTCCTAAGGCCTTGATGGTGCGGGGAGGTTGATTTTTACTTCCTCTCCTGTTTTTTGGCTATGTTTATCATTCCTAACATAGTCACTTGGAAAGAGTTGGTAGATAACTTCTCCGGGCCCCTCCCGTGATTCCATCCCTTCTCCTTCTGTGTGAAAACTCATTTTGTAATTTAAACACAAAGAGCAGTTCAATCACCTGTCACTCATGGTCTCAATTACTTGTGGTAATATTTATTTAGCTGCTCTACTGTGGTGGCACTTACTAAAAAATTCATAGAGAATATTAATCAGCTATAATATTATGATAGTATTACCATATTACTGTACAACATTATAAAACAGATTCACAGCAGAGTGTGCTTAGAAAATTTCTAAGTACTGTATGCAAGCATTTAGGTTCTTGACCTAATTAAATATTCATTACGCTAACTTAATTCATTTAGTAATTATTTTCAGATTATATATATAATATGATTTCCCAGTAGTATTTCCAGGGGCTTATATACATATACTTAATGTAATGTTGTGGGTTGTTTTTTTTTTTTGCCAGTTCTGAGGCTTGAAATCAAAGCCTTAGCACTGTCCCTGAGATGCTTTTGTTCAAGGCTAGCACTCTACCATTTGAGCCACAGCACACTACTTCCAGCTTTTTCTGTTTATGTGGTGGGGAGGAATGGAACCCAGGGCTTCATGCATGCTAGGCAAGCACTCTGCTGCTAAGCCACATTGCCATTCTAACATCTTGGGTCTATTATGAATTGTTCATTGTGCCAGTCCTGAGGCTTGAACTCAGGGCTTGGGTGCTGTCCTTGTACTTTTGTGCTCAAGACTAGTAGTCTACCATTTGAACCATAGGTCCACTTCCAGTTTTTTTGGTAGTTATTTGGAGATGAGTCTCACAAACTTTCCTGCCTGGCTGGCTTTGAGCTGTGATTCTCAGCTCATAGACTCCTGAGAAGTTAGGATTACAGGTGTGAGCCACTGGCACTTAGCAGCTATTTTTTTTTGTTTTAAATCTGATTGGAAAGATAATTACAATATTTTAAGTGATGGACTGTTTTTTCCTAAGTCAAGTATTTTGACATATTTTCTAGGTAAACAGTCATGTTGATGTAAAATATTACATGGAAATATGTTTATGTGTTTATTATGTGGAAGACAGCAATTTGCTTTCTATAATTGTTCATTCACTTGTGAAAAGCCTTTTCCTTCTGTAAATCAGTCTAAAGCTACAAAAATAAGTCCTGAACTATTAGAATCTTATTAAACCATGTATTGGGCACTCTCTCTTCTCTTCTCCTCTCCTCTCCTCTCTTCTCCTCTCCTCTCCTCCCCTTCCCTCCCCTCCCTTCCTGTCCCCTCCTCCTCTCCTCTCCTCTCCTCTCTTCTCCTCCCCTCCCCTCCTCTCTTCTCCCCTTCCCTCCCCTCCCCTTCCGTCCCCTCTCCTCCTCTCTCCTCTCTTCTCACACCACCTCTAGTAACAAGGTTTGAATTCAAGGCTTCATCCTGCCATGTATGCCCGCTCAGCTGCTACTTTGCCACTTATACATCTAGCCCAGCATTTCACTGGTTAATTGGAGATGGAGTCTTTTGGACTTTACTGCTTGGGCTGGCTTTGAACCCTGATCCTCTGGATCTCAGCTTGCTGAGTAACCAGGTTTACAGGCATGAGCCCCAGGTGCCTGGCTAAATCATGTGTTTTAATTTTAACCTGTTTTGTTATGTTCAATGTACACAGCTTAGAAATATGTGATGACAGTAATTTGTATGCAGCAAACTACATTATTCCTAGAGAATTAGAGAATTAGAGGGCACACTTTGGTCATGAGGATTTTTTAAAAAAATAGATGAGTAGAACCCTTGAAATGACAATTAAAAAAATAAGATGGCCCAATATGTATATGAGGAAGTATGATGTAAAACACAATTTAATGAGTTGTATGGTCCTAGATGCTATGAATTCTGAGGATCCAACAATGAGGTGTGAGCTTTCATACAGCTCAGCTTTCTAAAAATTGCTGTTAATTGATCTTACATTAATTATCTCATTTCATTGCTAGAACAACCTGAATATTAGATCGGGTAAGTGTTGAAATCATAATTTGCATATAAGAAAACATAGCCTATGTATGAAACTGTAACCCATCTGTACATCACTTTGACAATAAATAAGTAATTATTACAAAAAAAAGAAAGGAAAACACATAGAGAGGCTGCTGGCTACTCCAAGTGGAGGTGATGGTGTCTCTCTAATTATAAGGCACATGGTAGCTGTGAGGATTATTCTAAAAAAAGTTTGCTGATCAAAGATGGCCTTTAGAACTTTTGATAACATTGAAAACTACTAGGTCAATCATGACTGCTCTCAACCAACTAATTATGCCTATTTAGAAGTAACAATTATTTGAGAGGATATCATCTTGACAGCATTTTCTATTTTCTGAAAAAAAAGAAAATGTAAGGTTAGACTCCTTTTCTCTATACTGATGATGATGTAGGAGCTCAATGTAGTTCAGTGCCAATGTGATCTTTTTAAATACGACCTATGAAGTTCTGCCTGATGCTTTGCTCATTTGAGCTAAATTTAAAAATTCAAATGCGAGGGGCTTTTAAAAAATAAGTAAGGAATATATTTCTAACAAATGTTTAATCTCTTATTGGAAAACTAGCACTTTGTTGATTCTTTGTTTTTGTTATTTTGTGTTGCATGAACGCAGGTGCTGTCCCTGAGTTCATTCACTCTCTTCCTCTCTCTCTCACTTACTCTCTTTCTTTTATCCTTCCTTCCTTCCTTCCTTCCTTCCTTCCTTCCTTCCTTCCTTCCTTCCTTCCTTCCTTCGTTCCTTTGCCAGTCCTGGACTCAGGTCCTGAGCAAAGTTGCCCGCAGTTTTTTTTTTTTTGCTCAAGGCTACCACACTACCACTTGAGCCATTGCTCCACTTTTTGCTTTTTTCTATGTATGTGGTGCTGAGGAACTGAACCCATGGTTTCATGTATACAAGGCAAGCACTCTACCACTAGGCCATATTCCCAGCCCTTCTTCCTTTCTTTTCAAGGCTAGTCCTCTGTCACTGTGAACCACACTGCCACATCCAGGTGTTTGTTTTCCTTTTTGTTTTGTAGTTAACTGGAGATGAGACTCTTTAAGAGACATTCTTGTCCTCATTGGCATTAAACCATGATCCTCAAAGCACAGCCTCCTGAGTAGCTAGGATGACAGACAGGCATGAGCCACCAGCACCCTGCACATTGGGACACTTCTAAAATGTAGATTTTATGCTTAAATACCTCTTCTCCACTGCCTTATGGAAGGAGCCCAAGTTGACCCCAGCCTTTTTAAAATTTTCCTAATACTTATAGCATTCAGCAATAGGAATTCCTGGTTTCTAGAAACTTGTTTTCTTCCTGCTTTTCTGTCTCTGTCTCTTCTTCCTGGAATCTTCCCCATTCATGTCTGCCTGTCAAATGGCTACCCAGCCTTAATGACCTACACAGACGTCAAGTTGAAATGATAAGCATTCTCTTAAATCCTCCAGGTAGATCAGAAGCTGTGCTAGTACTGGTTATATTGCTCTTCTTAATAATGCCACATAATTCACATGCAGTTTGTTTCTGAGCTGGTCTGTCTCCCTTGTGTCTTCCTCTATAGCACATTTGTATCAGAGTTCTATGGAGAGTTGGGAAACAGATCTCAATGAACTCGTGATCCAATAGGAGGTGATTTGGTTCATTCTAGCTGATACCTCTATTGTCTATATCTATTAGATAATGGGGTTGGGTTCAAGGACTTCCAAATGTCATTCTTGCCTTCAAATTTGGCCTTGTAAAACAATTTATTTTAATAATAGGACACGGAAGTTTACATTCTGTTATATTTTGTTAAATGGAGATACTGTAATTCTTTTTTTTTAAATCTTGAAGTCTTTGTACAAAGGAGTTGTATTCACCATATCAGTTGAGTACAATGCATCCCCTTCCTTCATTCTCCCCATCTCTCCTAGCCTCATGACTTGCCTCAGCTTTCTTATCCTTAAAAGATATGTACAAAGTACACCACATGTGGGTAGAGAATGTTACAGGTTGAACAATACTGAAACATATTGCATCTGAGAATGAAGATGGCAAAACAAAACTCAGTGAAAGCTATTGAATAATAGGGGTTGAGAGGGCAGAGAATGTGAGAGTAAAAGAAGGATTAATTTAACATACTGTATCATCATTTATAAAATCTCTTTTAAAAGGTGCTAAATTGAAGAGCTCTTTTTCTGCAAGTAGTGTTTGCAGTAAAAACGTTGTTCGAATTTTGAGATGATTTTCCCCTTTTTATTAATATTAAATTTAGTACAAATATTGTAAAAGTTAAATAATTTTCCCCCAGACACTCAATGTTCGATCTTATAATGTGAAATAGAAAGGAAATCAGCATGCAGAGTAACTATGTTGTGAAGGTTTGAAAATAATTATATATATAAATAAATGTACTCCCTTGAAAGACACTGGTCAAATTTCTCTTCTGCAAAGTTCATAGTATATGATGTGACAGTACTATTTAATATAATTAACTACAGAGGTTTAGTAAATGTTGCCCTCCAAAGAAAAAATCCAAGATGGTAGGTGGGATTTTCACATTACGGTGAGTACAGTGTTGAAGTAGACATAGTTGGTCCTCCTGGGTGTGCTTTATCACTAAATGCAAGAGCTCCACTCACCTAATTTATTTTAGCAAGGGAAAGACTATGCTCTTGAATAGACACTTAGGTCAGAGAAAATACGTTCAAAAGAGTTAGTTTCAGCTAGGTAAAGTAGGATTTGGTACACTCGGCATTTTCTCTTCCAATTTTTTCTAGCAGCCAGCATTATTTTTAATGACCTTCATTAAATTTTTACAAATCAGCACTGCTTATCCATGTTCTTAAAGATTTTTGCACTTAAATGTTTTGGAGTAAATACCAGTAACATAAATAGTGCCATATTCATAATGTGTCTAAAATAGTATGCTGGTTATTTCCCCCCACTTAGGTAGCATTGGTGTAGCCAGTAGAAAGGACTCAGTTGGAGGATCAGAATTGTTGGAAAGTCTGGCTCCACTGTTAATGAGTAGTTTAGGATTGGAAGGTCTTTAAGTGCTTCCAGCCTAAGTTACCTACTCCATCAAAAATAGAAAGAGAAGCGCCTCTTGATGATTAGCAATACTGCATGGAGCTCTCTAGAACTAATACAGCATCTAAGGAATTAAGTCTATAATCACTGCCATAGAATGACGCTAGTTAAGAGGTATGTTATTATGGTCTTCAGAGTCAAAGTTTTAATGAAAGAATTGTATGCTACAGGTTTTCCAGTGCCCAGCCCATGTTAGTCTTAATAAATACTAAAGAACTGAGTTAGTAAAATGGTGTGCAAAGAATGTTTACTTGAGCGTCTCATTGGTGCCATATGGTATAAATATGAGTAGGATAACTGCAAAGAAGCTTCAGAGTGGAGAAGTATCCAAATATCCTCAAATTCTCGAGCTGTCCAGAAAAAGAACTTGGCTCCATTCTCCAGAAAGTTCCAACAGAGGAACTTGCCTCCCAAGGCTTCGGCTGAGGATAGACATGTTTTCAGGGGAAGGTGGTCACTTCCAGGAAGGTCCCCACTCTGGTGGAAAATGGTCTCCTTGTAAGGGCAGGAGTCCTGTGGGGCCTCATTCTTTGTGGAACCTTACTAAAACCCTGGCTGGCCTCGCTGAGCAGGGAAAACACGCCATGTTTAGCATTTACTCAACTTTGCTCATTCATACTAGGGTATCATGATGGACCCTGAGTCTTTTTCTGTTTCATTAATTATTGAATTAGGTTTGCGTGTATCTTTACATGTTTCATTTTAGAGTATGTTGTGCCTGTTGGGTGCTTGAATTCAGGCCTGGGAGTGGTCTGAATTTTTACTTTTTTAAAATCAAGATTAGTGCTCTACCACATGAGCCACAGCTCTACTCAGAGGCTTTTTTTTTTTTTTGACTGGTTACTTGGTGATAATAGGCTCACAGTCTTACTGGTAGGGGCTGGCTTCAAACAGCAACCCTCAGCTCTCAGCCTCCTCAGTAGCTGGAGTGTAAGCATGAGCCAATGGTGCCTAGCATATTTTGTTAGTTTTTGAAAAATAGCTCATACAGGTTAATTGAAAAGCAGTAAAAAAAAAATTATTTTTTCTTATTCTTTAATGAAACAGCTTACTTAACAAGAAGAAATTCCAGAACAGGTATCTTGTGTGTTATGGAGAGGTGGTCTATGTCCATGCATAACAGTGGCTTGTTTTTGCTCGCTTTGCATTCTTGGATACTAGACATTGCTTTCCACCTCAACAGCCATACTTTACGGTATGAAATATATATATATATATTTTTATATATATTTATATATATATGTATGTATTACTACATACGTAGGAATCATGAGGATGTGGGCATATATTCTTCTTCTAGCAGAGTTAATTTTGTATAATGAAGTATTTTCTCTGCAGAGAAATCAAAGGAAAACGGTAAATGCTAAAATTATTGCAGATGTTCTTTAGTCACCCAATCTCTTGATGCTGATGCTATTTCCTCTGCATTGTTGCGTGTTCTCCTTGTAATATGTTACAGATAGAAAAGCTTTTTTTTCTGGAAAAAAAAATGCTCCGAAGTGAATTTTCAATCAGTGTGACAACTTAATTGCAGTCCAAATTTTATGGTGAAATAATTTCAACATTTGAAAGTTTTAGATTTTTCCCCGAAATAATTTCTTGTTCCATGTACAGTTTTTCCATTACTAATGAAGTGATCTTGATGAATTTGTGTCAGAAATAAAGATAGTCGCAATGGGCTAGATCCAAACAGCAGATGAACAGTAAGAACAGGACTCCAGTTCTCTTAGGCTGGTTCATCCAATGCTATCCATAAGGCAGATACAGGAAGTTATGCTGACTCAAGAAAAAGAGCAAAGAATTAAACATTTTCTTATGCTGAAAATTACAATGGGATTTTATTTAGTTTGGTCAAGAACACTGTGAACATTTTTTTTTGAGCTTTTCTCTAGTTTCCTTATTTTGTGGTGGTCTTCAGATTACTAGATCTTTACAAATCCACATGAATAAAGAACATTTACTGTTCTGAATTGAAATAGGTTGTTTGTTTGTTAGCTACGACTTACCTTTAAGGTCGCTAGAGGATTTAATTTGACTTGTATTTTAGACTTCATTTTTAATGAGTAGAAATTATACTGGAAGGCAGGGTCTGGCTGTGTTGCCTTGGCTGGTATTAAGGCAAAGTGCTCAATCAATTCTTCTGCCTCAGAGTCTGGAGTCACTGGGTCTGAAATGTGAGCCCCGGTGCCCCAATACCCAGCTTCATTGCATTTCCTTATTTTCCCAGGTATAGGGATGAGAATTTGATTGTGTTTGTCACTGAGTGACAAAAGAATTGGGAGTGTGTTTCATCTTCCCCCTCTTCTCTCTCCTTCTCTTCACCTCTCCTTTGTCTTCCCATCCCCTTCTCCCTTCCTTCCTTTCCTATTCCTCTCCCCTCCTTCTCTTGTCCCTTCCCCTTTCTCTCCCTCTCTTTCCCCTTGCCCCTCTTCTGTTCCGTTCTCTCCCCCTCTCCAGCTTTCTTCTTTTTCTTTTCTTTTTTTTTTGTTGGCCAGTCCTAGGCCATGAACTCAGGGCCTGAGCACTGTCCCTGGCTTCTTCCTGCTCAAGGCTAGCACTCTACCACTTGAGCCACAGCGCCACTTCTGGCCATTTTCTGTATATGTGGTGCTGAGGAATCAAACCCAGGGCCTCATGTACACGAGGCAAGCACTCTTGCCACTAGGCCATATCCCCAGCCCTCTTATTCTTTCCTTGCAGCACTGGGAATCAAACCCAGGGTCTTGAGCATGCTAGGCCAACCCAAATGGAGTTTTTTCTGATATTATATTTGGAAAAAATGACTGTGTTTTTCAAATATTGTTAATCCCCTAAAATTCTCATCCCCCAAACACAATAATCCCAAACCCTATGGAAGTTCACAGCCAATTAAACTAGTTGTAGTTGAGTATTTGAGTTTGTTCTTCTCCATCATGAGATTTAGGATGACCTCAGATGTGGGCCATGCAGTAATCTGACAAAGGCACGGGCCATACCAGCCTGGAGAGGACTTCCAGAAGCAGGTTGTCCAGAGTCTGGCTTGACATTATAACTAGATTATAACTGTAATTTTGGGTTGGTTTTCATCAGACGATGACATGCAATTCAGCTATACAGAAAGAAATGTGTATCCACAATTTTTGGTCATGTTCTGTGGCTGAGAATAGCCTGTGGTTTTTTTCTCCTCAACAATGAATACTGTTTCAGATGGTAGTTAAGATGATCATATTAATTAGTATGAGGGCATCTATGTAGTTATGAAATCTAGTCCTAGGTCATTAGGACAACATCCTCTGTTCACCATATCTTACAAACTTTAGTACCAAGAACATAAAAGTCTCTGGGATATTTTTAGGATGTTGGAGGTTACACATTAGAAGCCATAAGTTTAATAGGGGCATTGTCTCTTCAGAAGAGTCTGTCTATCACATGTGAAGATTTCTAAACCTCCCATGCCTTTGCCACATCATGGTGATGAATCCTAATGTTGGTATTCTCAAGTTATTTCTAAGTTTTCAACATAGTTCCACTGATAGTAAGAAACATTAGAACTTCCTGTTCTTTAACGTATACACCACAGCAAAGAAACGTAGGCAAAGGTAGGACCCAGGAATCAATGCCTGTAACCCTAGCTTCTCAGGAGGGTGAGATCTGAGGATTGCAGTTTGAAGCTACTTGGGGCAAGAAAGCTTATGAGACTCTTATCTCCAATAAACTACTCAGAAAAATCTGGAAATGGCACTGTGGCTCATGTGGTAGAATGCCAGCCTTGAGCAAAAGTTGCTTGGGACAGTGCCCAGAGTTCAAGTCCCAGGACAAACAAAAACAAAAATCTCATGCAAGTGTAAGAATTTATTGATTTGGTATGAATTTATTGTAATAAACACGTATAAAGCCAATATCATTGTTGAAAAAGACTAAAGAGAAATCAGTGTCAATGTGTTTGAAGAAAATGGGGTCATTTGATGTTTAAATCTGCCTTTGGCCTTTTTTATTGCATACAAGTTGTCTAGTCTGACATGTTAGGTTGTGTTGAATGCTCTGCTCCGGTTCTCTAATGGTACCAAATAGGGTAATAGATTAGAACTAGGAGAGATGAGCAGCCTCAGCTCATATTTGCCTTGAAATCTTGAGCATTTTCTGATTAAATCCTGGGATGATCAGTGAGTCAACTTTGCTCAGCATACTAAACCATGATTTTCCCCCCATCTTGGTGACATGGTTGAAATTGTAAATATCAAGTGTGTTTGAACAAGAGCATGATCCATAGACCTGGATCTGAACCTACTTCACATATGCCTTATTACAAGAAGACATTATAAATCGCCTAACTAGAAATTAGAAATCTACCTTTTAGCAAGTCTATTTTGAAGTTGGAAAATACTCGTTTTCCTCTGCAAAAGAATGGTCTCTGTAGCATCCAGTGAAATGGATTATCTAATATCAGAGATACGAACCTCAGACTCACAGAAGCCAGAAGGCATTAGTCGACCTTGTGCTGGCTTAATGGGATAGCTTTTTAGAAGAATTTGGCCAACAGCACACAAGTCTAGCTGGGCATTATAAATCTAGAATGGCTCAGGATGAATTTAACCTCACTCCCCGACCCATCTTCTTCTCCTGTGTCTCCCAGTGAATGGTGTCATTGTCCAAACCAGACTGAAGTTGCCTCTTTAAATTTTTAATTTTGGAAAAAATGGGATTAAGTGGTGAAAGGTGCCAGAGAAAATGATGAATAATGGAAATAGGTAGTAACTACTGGCCTGTGTACATGTTAAATAATTGTTTATGTGAATGTAAGCACTTAGAATTACAAATGAATATCTTTCATAGTTGATTTCATTTCTGTGGCAATCTTAACTCCAGTCCTAAGGCACACAAAAATATGAGTGAGACTGAACTGTTATTGATTACTGATGTGACTCTTCTGGTGTCAGTCAACAAGTGGTGAGATTCTTCTTTTGTCAAACTATTGCTGAGACTGAGCCATTGTCAAGTGTTGGTGACACATTACTGGTACCATTCCTGCGGAGTCAGAACCAGAGCAATGTCTTCTGTAATTGAAATGAATCGACTTTGCCTTGGAGCTTTACTATACTAAATCAAACTAGAGATGGATGAACAGGAAATACTCTTCTGTCTCAGTGACAGAAATTGTCTGTCTACAGACATTTCTCTTGGTCACTATGGCAACTACCCCTCCCCACACTTTGCTAGCCATTAAGATGTATCAAGACAGAGATGACCGTTTGCAGCATCAGGTATTTGAACTAAAAAGAGATTTGCTAGAAAGTTGGAAAGTTATTTCTTGAGGAAAAGTGAGATCCTTAGAAACCTTAATTGACTTTTTTTCTTACTTGAAAAGTAGTTTGTTTCTTTCTTCAGTGACGGTGAAGCTGTGTGCATAGGACAATCCATGCCCTTCATGCGCCTGTGTTTAGGAATCTGCTCCCTGGCAGTGCCCTGGCAGGGCAGAGTTACATAGACAAGCAAAATCTCAGTTCCTGCCACCTGGGGCAGGCAATCATAGTCAGGGAAATGAAACCTAAGGAGCAGATGGATTTCAAAGTGATTTGTAGACTTAAAAGTGATAGGAAAATATAGTAGTTTAAAAGTTTACCAAAGCAATCAGGGCTGGAATGTGGCTTAGTGGTATAGTGCTTGCCTAGCATGCACGAAGCCCTGGGTTCGATTCTTCAGTACCACATAAACAGAAAAAGCCAGAAGTGATGCTGTGGCTCAACTGTTGGCATGCTAGCTTCTGCAAAAGAAGCTCAGTGACAGTGCCCAGGTCCCTGAGTTCAAGCCCCAGGACTGGCAAAAAAAATTACAAGCAATAAATTAATAAGCATTACACAAAAAGTAAAAATATTCCAAATTGGTAGGCCATTGCTCTCAGAAAGAGTTCAGCGACAACGCTTCTGAAAGGGCAGTGATTGGATTTAGAATGACTATATTTAGGAATCAGTCATTTAAGTATGACAGGCTCTTCAGAGTAGATAGTCAGAATACATGGAGAGCCTTTTAGAGGCAGAACTTGGGCAGTTTGTTGGGATCATGGCAAAGTGGCTAAAAGCATAACGTGGAGGCTAAATGTTACGTGGTACCAATACACTGTTCATGGTCCTATTTGTTGTTGTTGGGGGTTTTTGTATGACATTTAGCTGAAAAGTTAATTATAAAATCATAAAGTTAATACAATTATAACTAAAATTCATTGAGTGCTTATTCAATAGTGCAGTCAGGCACTATTTCAAGAGTTTTGCATGTTTTATTCTCTAATTATAGGGGATAAGCACTATTTTTTCTTAAAAAAATTTATTTCCATGTTTGCAGCTGATAAACTGAGGTACAGATAGAATAAAGGTCAGAGAGCAAGTAGTTCACAGCCACTGATCAAGTCAAGCAGATAAAGCTCATAGGGTTAGTTAGTGTCATATGGGACAGCGGCTTAAAAGTAAAAAGGTGTCTAGAGAGTGTAAAGACTGGAAAAATACTGGATTTGTGACAGGGGTGTGGGGGAAATCCCTTTTGAACTCTGCACAGAAGAGTCACATGAACTATTTTGAAGAGAGAAGCTGGGTGAATCCAGGGCACCAACTAGAAACCATAAGACCAGGCTACAAGTTTCTCAGCTGGGGAGTAAACGTTTGAAGTAGAGTGAGGGCAGAAAGGATGGAAAGGAAGGCCTGGCAAGGGAATTCATTTGAACCCTGCTACTAATTGGTGAGGGAGAAGAGGCATTAATGATGATTTGTATGCTTTTTTGGGTTAATGGTGATTGCATTAGCAGGTGGAGAGCCTGTTCTCTTATTGATTGAACTTCCTAATGCTGACCATTCTCAAGTACCCTTCCTTTGAAATTATCTTTCCTCCTTTGTGCTGGTGATAACTGTTGCACCTCATCTCTCCTCTCTCCCCACCCTCCTTCAGTGGTTCTTTTCTGAAGTTGGCACTCTTCACTATCCAATCTGGGACTCATTTCTTTCCCTCTCCACTATGCTACAGAGTAGATATGCTGTCCACTTAGCTTCAGTGTGAAAGCTGCACAATTTCATGGAGGAGACAGCTGGGATCCATTCCCCTCTTCACCATATTAGCTGTGGTGTGGAATAATAGTCTTCGATACTGTTTTGCTCGTGTGTGAATGTGATGATACCTCCATAATGGAGTTTTTCAATGCACCGAGTCTAGAGAAAAGGCTCCCAACACAGTGGTCCCTTGACAAGTTTTTATTTGCTCTTTTTCTTTTCTTCCCTCTTCCTCCTATCCAAATATTTCCTTTCAGTTGAAGTCACTTCCCTGATGGGGATTCCTCCTATGTTAACAGAAATAGTCATGGTTCTCGTTTGCTTGCCAAATATTAAACTGTGCAGAATCACCTTTCATAGACAAATAGCACAGCGATTGTCTTTTGGTTTCAAACATGGAATGAGTTAAAACTCTAAAAAATAAAAGAGATAGGAACTACAACAGAGTTATAATCATAAACGGGTTGTACGTGAAACTACTTCAGACAGAGGGGCAAAGATTTATCTTCCAGTTGGACTCCAAAATACAGCATAAAACAAGCTGTAGGAACATAATATATGAAAGATAAAAATTTCCAACCCCCTTACATATCTCGAAATTGTATTTGTACAGATGTTATGAATGATACAATAGCTGATCTTTAATGTAGAGTAGGAATTTTATTTGATGAAACAGATGGTATTGAAAAAATTTATCTCAGCAAAGTACTGACTCATACAGAATAATATGAACTTTTTCATTTTGCAATGGGAGGGTAGATGAGCCTAAGTAAACTTGCTAAAAATGTATTAAAAAACCTAAGCTCTTCAAAATAAGCCCAGGGACAGTTCCCAGGCTATGAGCTTGAGCTCCAGGACTGGCATAATAGGAAGAGGAAGAGCAGGAGGATGTGGAGGAGGAAATGCTTAGGGTTAGCAGTATGAAGTGGGACTGTCCTGGGTTTATTTAAACTCCAGCCTTGCCATTTCCTACTTCTGTGACTTAATCCAGTTACTTAACTTCTTTGAGTCCAAGTGTTTTTCTCCATTTGAGAATAATAATATCATCATGTGGCATATGTCCTATTAAGTGGTTACCTTTATATAAAGACATTCATTCAGTGTCTAGCAGAAGATATGTAGTAAGTGCTAGATATTGTTGAAAACTGGGTGTGAGCAGTTGCAAGCCTTACTAATTAGGTGCTCTAGGGAAGGTTTGTTAATCTTAATTCCTCAGCTTTTTTCTCTCTTTCAGCCAACCTTCTCAAACTTTCTTGTAAGAACTAAAGGAGTTGTGTGTGTGTGTGTGTGTGTGTGTGTGTGTGTGTGTGTGTGTGTGTATGTGTGTGTGTGCAGGGTACTTCACACTTTATCTAGCCTAAAAGAAAACTGATATAGAGTCATAAAAGAAGTTGTGTGTAGTTTTATTAACCATAATAGAAAGTTTAGACTTAATTTCAAATATTCTAAGAACACATTGGAAAGTTTTAGCTAGAAAAGTGATGTGCCATGTTTTAGAAAGATCCCCTTGATTACTGTGGTGTTGTAGAATGATTGGGATCAAGGAGTGCAATGGGAGAGCCAGGAAGCAGGTTCAGACATGCTATCAATAAACTGTGATGCTCAAAACCATGAAAGAAACAGAGACATACTCACTAGACACTATGTTGAAAATTAACTATATAACTTGTGTGGGGGGAATGGAAGAAAACACAGGGAGAGAGCTTGCGGAAGGGGTGACATTGTCTAAAAAGAAATGTACTCATTACCTGACATGTTCTTGTAATCTCTCTGTACATCACCTTTAAATAATAAAAGAATAAAAAATTACAAAAATAAAAAATACAGGATAAATAGCACCTTTTGCCATCCATAACTATTTTCCGTATATTTAAATAAAATTTCTAAAGAAAAAAAAAACAAAAATCCTAAGCTCTTGTTCAAATATAAACATTACCTGTAAAAGGCTTTTGCCTGATTGAACTCATTTTCTTAGAGCCCATTCAGTATCTCATAGGTAGTATTCCCTCCATTTTTAATCAACATATTTATAAAAATCTACAGGTAAAATGATACATACTTATCAAGTACAACATATTTTACACATAGAGTGGTTAAATCTAGCTAACATATATATCGCAGATTATGATCATTTTTTGTGGTGAGAACACTCAACATCTACCCTGTACTCTCAGAAGGTAGATTAAGAGTTTATGCGTAAGACCCAAATTTACAGGAGGCCTAGAGATTTAATTGCCAAGACTTCAGCAATGGTATTGGCAAATATCAAACTTAGGTCTTTGTAATTCTTAGACGTTTTGCCATGTTGCCACAAAAAGCCTCATGAGCATTAAGAGGATTTCAATTGAACACTAGTCTGAAAAAATGAGGTTTTGGTGAAATTGGAAAAATAATAATAGGATGTGAGATTAAAACTCTGTTAATCTTTATTCTTGATGATTCTTTCTACTCCTATTCCTCTGAAAATCTAAAACGATAGAATCTCAAATAGATTTCAAAAATTCAATACCTCTCAAATATTCAGATGAGAATATACATGCTTCCCAGTAGTAAAGAGAGGAACAAGTAAGTTATAAGAAATAGCCCAAATGCCTATGGTCTGAAGTCCTGTCGCACTCTTATTCTTCTCATTCCATACCTGTGGCTTTAGAGTAAGTTTCCTGTGATCAGCTGACAGAAGAAGAAACTGGGGCCTGCTTTACAGAACCTTCTGTGTGATATTCAGGCCTGCCGGGCCAGCCGGCAGGGGAGCAGGAATCCTGACTGAGGGGCGGCGGGGATAAGGAAAAGGAAAAATAAGGCAAGAGAAAAAAGACAAGAGACAAGATGGGGTACGGGAGGTCTGCAGCCATAAGGTTGAACCTCAAGACTGCAGCAAACAGTTTATTCTTAACTTCCAGCTTATATGCAGTTTTGGAACCAGGGAATAGCATAGGGTTGTTAAAATTCCAGAACACAAAGAGGCTTTGAAGTTTACAACATTTGATTACAGTAAACACAAGGTAACAAAGCAATTCCGGACAGTGGCTGTGGACTTTGCCTTTAGAATATCCTGGCGGTAACAGCACAGCCAGAGGTGATAATGAAACTAGGTGCAGGTTTGACTCCCGACATCTTGGCGACATCGGCACAGCCAGAGGTCAGGATGAGCTTAGCTGCTAGCTCGGCTCCCGACAGTTCCCCCGTCTTTTTATTAAAAGAAGCGAACCCGCCTGTCTTAGGTGGGGTGGGTACCCCAGCCCGCCTTACCCGTCTTAGGGAACAACTTCAGAGCAGTGCTGAAGGCCCTGTCTTAGGTCGGTCTAAGGCTGGCACCGCCTCATACCCGTCTCTGGCTGCGGTTCCTCTCGGGGGAAATTCATTTACTTGGAGCTTGTTCTAGTCCGGCTATTTGTCTATGGAGGTGAAAGAGATCTAAGGACAAGTTATTATGGTGCCAAATACCATTTAGATGTGCTACACTTGTTCCCAAGGATAGCTCGACCCATTATACTTATGGAGGGTCACACAAATAAAGTCAAACCCTGCATGACAGCGCACCCCGTTGCAAAGTTTGTAAGGCACGAATTTGTTCTCCCAGAGACAACACAGATTCATATAATGCTTCTAACTTTTGTTCTACCTTATCATCAATCCTGCCTTGAAAGTGCAGGGCTTGCGTGGTATTATGAGCAAGTTGATTAACATGGTGAGCTGTCTGCACATTTTGTGTTAAAGCCACAGTAGCCGCTGCAGAAGCAGCTAAGGAAATAAAGGCCAAAATTCCTGCTATTAATAGCCCTACAAAATCGTATAGGGCGCATAAGTTCTTTTAAATGTTTTAACACTTGAATACCTGTTTCTTTATACCAAGCTTTAGATAAGTTTACAGGAAGCATAACAAATGGTGGTTGCTTAATAATAATTACAGAATCAGTAAGACCACTATACAAGCAATTTGTAAAAGAACAGTTAGTGCAGGTAACATTGA
>NW_025961311.1:0-27725 GCF_023159225.1 Perognathus longimembris pacificus | reverse complement strand
AGCTACCTACGCAGCATGTTCATGTCGTTCCTAAATGAGCTTTTATCTCTCTCCCCTCACCACATCAGATTCTTCTGAGGATTTCCCAGTACATTATACTTTCCCCTGTGTAATTACCTTAACAAGCTCCAACTGTTTTTATTCCCTGAAGGGATACTCCCTGATATACAGCTGCCTACCACCTTCGTAAGTGCAGGTCCTAAATGAGCTTTTTTCTCTGTTCCCTCACCACAATCCACATTCTTTTGCGGAGTTACCAGTACAGTAAACACACCAGGAAGTACTTAATTTATTAAGCTACTGCTTTTCTTAATCTCAGTGGAGATATTTACTGATTAACAGCTACGTATGCAGCATGTTAATGTCGTTCCTAAATGAGCTTTTATCTCTCTCCCCACACCACAAATCAGATTCTTCTGAGGAGTTCCCAGTACATTATCCTTTCCCCTGTGTAATTACCTTAACAAGCTCCAGCTGTTTTTATTCTCAGAAGCGATACTCCCTGATATACAGCTGCCTACCCCCTTTGGAATTGCAGGTACTAAATGAGCTTTTTTCTCTGTTCCCTCACCACAATCCAGGTTCTTTTGGGGAGTTACCAGTACAGTAACCATACCAGGAAGTACTTAATTTATTAAGCTACTGCTTTTCTTAATCTCAGTGGAGATCTTTACTGATAAACAGCTACCTACGCAGCATGTTCTAGTCGTTCCTTAATGAGCTTTTTTCTCTGTTTCCTCACCACAATCTAGATTCTTTTGGGGAGTTACCAGTACAGTATCCATACCAGGAAGTACTTAATTTATTAAGCTACTGCTTTTCTTAATCTCAGTGGAGATATTTATTGATAAACAGCTACGCATGCAGCATGTTCATGTCGTTCCTAAATGAGCTTTTATCTCTCTCCCCTCACTACAAATCAGATTCTTCTGAGGAGTTCCTAGTACATTATCCTTTCCCCTGTGTAATTACCTTAACAAGCTCCAGCTGTTTTTATTCTCAGACGGTTTACTCCCTGATATACAGGTGCCTACCCCCTTCGTAATTGCAGGTCCTAAATGAGCTTTTTTTCTGTTCCCTCACCACAATCCAGATTCTTTTGGGGAGTTACCAGTACAGTAACCATACCAGGAAGTACTTAATTTATTAAGCTACTGCTTTTCCTTATCTCAGTGGAGATATTTACTGATAAACTGCTACCTACGCAGCATGTTCATGTCGTTCCTAAATGAGCTTTTATCTCTCTCCCCTCACCACAAATCAGATTCTTCTGAAGAGTTCCCAGTACATTATCCTTTCCCCTGTGTAATTACCTTAACAAGCTCCAGCCGTTTTTATTCTCAGAAGGTTTACTCCCTGACATACAGCTGCCTACCCCCTTCGTAAGTGCAGGTACTAAATGAGCTTTTTTCTCTGTTCCCTCACCACAATCCAGGTTCTTTTGGGGAGTTACCAGTACAGTATCCATACCAGGAAGTACTTAATTTATTAAGCTACTGCTTTTCTTAATCTCAGTGGAGATATTTACTGATAAACAGCTACCTACGCAGCACGTTCATGTCGTTCCTAAATGAGCTTTTATCTCTCTCCCCTCACCACAAATCAGATTCTTCTGAGGAGTTCCCAGTACATTATCCTTTCCCCTGTGTAATTACCTTAACAAGCTCCAGCTGTTTTTATTCTCAGAAGGTTTACTCCCTGATATACACCTGCCTACCCCCTTCGTAAGTGCAGGTCCTAAATGAGCTTTTTTCTCTGTTCCCTCACCACAATCCAGATTCATTTGGGGAGTTACCAGTACAGTAACCATACCAGGAAGTACTTAATTTATTTAGCTACTGCTTTTCTTAATCTCAGTGGAGATATTTCCTGATAAACAGCTACCTACGCAGCATGTTCATGTCGTTCCTGAATGAGCTTTTATCTCTCTCCCTTCACCACAAATCAGATTCTTCTGAGGAGTTCCCAGTACTTTATCCTTTCCCCGTGTAATTACCTTAACAAGCTCCAGCTGTTTTTATTCTCAGAAGGTTTACTCCCTGATATATAGCTGCCTAACCCCTTCGTAAGTGTAGGTCCTAAATGAGCTTTTTTCTCTGTTCCCTCACCACAATCCAGATTCTATTGGGAGTTACCAGTACAGTAACCATACCAGGAAGTACTTAATTTATTAAGCTACTGCTTTTCCTAATCTCAGTGGAGATATTTACTGATAAACAGCTACGTACACAGCATGTTCATGTCGTTCCTAAAGAGCTTTTATCTCTCTCCCCTCACCACAAATCAGATTCTTCTGAGGAGTTCCCAGTAAATTATCCTTTCCCCTGTGTAATTACCTTAACAAGCTCCAGCTGTTTTTATTCTCAGAAGGTTGACTCCCTGATATATAGCTGCCTACCCCCTTCGTAAATGTAGTTCCTAAATGAGCTTTTTTCTCTGTTCCCTCACCACAATCCAGATTCTATTGGGGAGTTACCAGTACAGTAACCATACCAGGAAGTACTTAATTTATTAAGCTACTGCTTTTCCTAATCTCAGTGGAGATATTTACTGATAAACAGCTACGTACACAGCATGTTCATGTCGTTCCTAAATGAGCTTTTATCTCTCTCCCCTCACCACAAATCAGATTCTTCTGAGGAGTTCCCAGTACATTATCCTTTCCCCTGTGTAATTACCTTAACAAGCTCCAGTTGTTTTTATTCTCAGAAGGTTTACTCCCTGAAATACAGGTGCCTACCCCCTTCGTAAGTGCAGGTCCTAAATGAGCTTTTTTCTCTGTTGCCTCACCAAAATCCAGATTCTTTTGGGGAGTTACCAGTACAGTATCCATACCAGGATGTACTTAATTTATTAAGCTACTGCTTTTCTTAATCTCAGTGGAGATATTTACTGATAAACAGCTACGTATGCAACATGTTCATGTCGTTCCTAAATGAGATTTATTCTCTGTTCCCTCACCACAATCCAGATTCTTTTGGGAGTTACTAGTACAGTATCCACACCAGGAAGTACTTAATTTATTAAGCTACTGTTTTTCTTAATCTCAGTGGAGATATTTACTGATAAACAGCTACGTATGCAGCATGTTCATGTCGTTCCTAAATGAGCTTTTATCTCTCTCCCCTCACCACAAATCAGATTCTTCTGAGGAGTTCCCAGTACATTATCCTTTCCCCTGTGTAATTACCTTAACAAGCTCCAGCTGTTTTTATTCTCAGAAGGTTTATTCCCTGATATACAGCTGCCTACCCCCTTCGTAAGTGCAGGTCCTAAATGAGCTTTTTTCTCTGTTCCCTCACCACAATCCAGATTCTTTTGGGGAGTTAGCAGTACAGTAACCATACCAGGAAGTACTTAATTTCTTAAGCTACTGCTTTTCTTAAACTCAGTGGAGATATTTACTGATAAACAGCTACCTACGCAGCATGTTCATGTCGTTCCTAAATGAGCTTTTATCTCTCTCCCCTCACCACAAATCAGATTCTTCTGAGGAGTTCCCAGTACATTATCCTTTCCCCGTGTAATTACCTTAACAAGCTCCAGCTGTTTTTATTCTCAGAAGGTTTACTCCCTGATATACAGCTGCCTACCCCCTTCGTGAGTGCAGGTTATAAATGAGCTTTTTTCTCTGTTCCCTCACCACAATCCAGATTCTTTTGGGGAGTTACCAGTACAGTAACCATACCAGGATACTTAATTTATTAAGCTACTGCTTTTCTTAATCTCAGTGGAGATATTTACTGATATACAGCTACCTACGCAGCATGTTCATGTCGTTCCTAAATGAGCTTTTTTCTCTGTTCCCACACCACAATCCAGACTCTTTTGGGAGGTACCAGTACAGTATCCATACCAGGAACTACTTAATTTATTAAGCTACTGCTTTTCTTAATCTCAGTGGAGATATTTACTGATAAACAGCTACGTATGTAGCATGTTCATGTCGTTCCTAAATGAGCTTTTATCTCTCTCCCCTCACCACAAATCAGATTCTTCTGAGGAGTTCCCAGTACATTATCCTTTCCCCTGTGTAATTACCTTAACAAGCTCCAGCTGTTTTTATTGTCAGAATCGATACTCCCTGATATACAGTTGCCTAACCCCTTCGTAAGTGCAGCTCATATATGAGCTTTTTCTCTGTTCCCCTCACCACCATCCAGATTCTTTTTGGGAGTTACCAGTACAGTAACCATACCAGGAAGTACTTAATTTATTAAGCTACTGCTTTTCTATATCTCAGTGGAGATATTTACTGATAAACAGCTACCTACGCAGCATGTTCATGTCGTTCCTAAATGAGCTTTTATCTCTCTCCCCTCACCACAAATCAGATTCTTCTGAGGAGTTCCCAGGACATTATCCTTTCCCCTGTGTAATTACCTTAACAAGCTCCAGCTGTTTTTATTCTCAGAAGGTTTACTCCCTGATATACAGCTGCCTACACCCTTCGTAAGTGCAGGTCCTAAATGAGCTTTTTTCTCTGTTCCCTCGCCACAATCCAGATTCTTTTGGGGAATTACCAGTACAGTAACCATACCAGGAAGTACTTAATTTATTAAGCTACTGCTTTTCTTAATCTCAGTGGAGATATTTACTGATAAACAGCTACATACGCAGCATGTTCATGTCGTTCCTAAATGAGCTTTTATCTCTCTCCGCTCACCACAAATCAGATTCTTCTGAGGAGTTCCCAGTACATTATCCTTTCCCCTGTGTAATTACCCTAACAAGCTCCAGCTGTTTTTATTCTCAGAAGATTTACTCCCTGATATACAGCTGCCTATCCCCTTCGTAAGTGCAGGTCCTAAATGAGCTTTTTTCTCTGTTCCCTCACCACAATCCAGATTCTTTTGGGGAGTTACCAGTACAGTAACCATACCAGGAAGTACTTAATTTATTAAGCTACTGCTTTTCTTAATCTCAGTGGAGATATTTACTGATAAACAGCTACCTACGCAGAATTTTCATGTCGTTCCTAAATGAGCTTTTATCTCTCTCCCCTCACCACAAATCAGATTCTTCTGAGGAGTTCCCAGTACATTATCCTTTCCCCTGTGTAATTACCTTAACAAGCTCCAGCTGTTTTTATTCTCAGAAGGTTTACTCCCTGATATAAGGCTGCCTATCCCCTTCGTAAGTGCAGGTCCTAAATGAGCTTTTTTTCTCTGTTCCCTCACCACAATCCAGATTCTTTTGGGGAGTTACCAGTACAGTAACCATACCAGCAAGTACTTAATTTATTAAGCTACTGCTTTTCTTAATCTCTGTGGAGATATTTACTGATATACAGCTACATACGCAGCATGTTCATGTCGTTCCTAAATGAGCTTTTTTCTCTGTTCCCACACCACAATCCAGACTCTTTTGGGGAGGTACCAGTACAGTATCCATACCAGGAAGTACTTAATTTATTAAGCTACTGCTTTTCTTAATCTCATTGGAGATATTTACTGATAAACAGCTATGTATGCAGCATGTTCATGTCGTTCCTAAATGACCTTTTATCTCTCTCCCCTCACCACCAATCAGATTCTTCTGAGGATTTCTCTGTACATTATCCTTTCCACTGTGTAATTACCTTAACAAACTCCAGCTGTTTTTATTGTCAGAATCGATACTCCCTGATATACAGCTGCCTACCCCCTTCGTAAGTGCAGCTCATATATGAGCTTTTTTCTCTGTTCCCTCACCACAATCCAGATTCTTTTGGGTAATTACCAGTACAGTAACCATACCAGGAAGTACTTAATTTATGAAGCTACTGCTTTACTTAATCTCAGTGGAGATATTTACTGATAAACAGCTACCTACGCAGCATGTTCATGTCGTTCCTAAATGAGCTTTTATCTCTCTCCCCTCACCACAAATCAGATTCTTCTGAGGAGTTCCCAGTACATTATCCTTTCCCCTGTGTAATTACCTTAACAAGCTCCAGCTGTTTTTATTCTCAGAAGGTTTATTCCCTGATATACAGCTGCCTACCCCCTTCGTAAGTGCAGGTCCTAAATGAGCTTTTTTCTCTGTTCCCTCACCACAATCCAGATTCTTTTGGGGAGTTAGCAGTACAGTAACCATACCAGGAAGTACTTAATTTATTAAGCTACTGCTTTTCTTAAACTCAGTGGAGATATTTACTGATAAACAGCTACCTACGCAGCATGTTCATGTCGTTCCTAAATGAGCTTTTATCTCTCTCCCCTCACCACAAATCAGATTCTTCTGAGGAGTTCCCAGTACATTATCCTTTCCCCGTGTAATTACCTTAACAAGCTCCAGCTGTTTTTATTCTCAGAAGGTTTACTCCCTGATATACAGCTGCCTACCCCCTTCGTGAGTGCAGGTTATAAATGAGCTTTTTTCTCTGTTCCCTCACCACAATCCAGATTCTTTTGGGGAGTTACCAGTACAGTAACCATACCAGGATACTTAATTTATTAAGCTACTGCTTTTCTTAATCTCAGTGGAGATATTTACTGATATACAGCTACCTACGCAGCATGTTCATGTCGTTCATAAATGAGCTTTTTTCTCTGTTCCCACACCACAATCCAGACTCTTTTGGAAGGTACCAGTACAGTATCCATACCAGGAACTACGTAGTTTATTAAGCTACTGCTTTCCTTAATCTCAGTGGAGATATTTACTGATAAACAGCTACGTATGTAGCATGTTCATGTCGTTCCTAAATGAGCTTTTATCTCTCTCCCCTCACCACAAATCAGATTCTTCTGAGGAGTTCCCAGTACATTATCCTTTCCCCTGTGTAATTACCTTAACAAGCTCCAGCTGTTTTTATTGTCAGAATCGATACTCCCTGATATACAGTTGCCTAACCCCTTCGTAAGTGCAGCTCATATATGAGCTTTTTCTCTGTTCCCTCACCACCATCCAGATTCTTTTTGGAGTTACCAGTACAGTAACCATACCAGGAAGTACTTAATTTATTAAGCTACTGCTTTTCTATATCTCAGTGGAGATATTTACTGATAAACAGCTACCTACGCAGCATGTTCATGTCGTTCCTAAATGAGCTTTTATCTCTCTCCCCTCACCACAAATCAGATTCTTCTGAGGAGTTCCCAGGACATTATCCTTTCCCCTGTGTAATTACCTTAACAAGCTCCAGCTGTTTTTATTCTCAGAAGGTTTACTCCCTGATATACAGCTGCCTACACCCTTCGTAAGTGCAGGTCCTAAATGAGCTTTTTTCTCTGTTCCCTCGCCACAATCCAGATTCTTTTGGGGAATTACCAGTACAGTAACCATACCAGGAAGTACTTAATTTATTAAGCTACTGCTTTTCTTAATCTCAGTGGAGATATTTACTGATAAACAGCTACATACGCAGCATGTTCATGTCGTTCCTAAATGAGCTTTTATCTCTCTCCGCTCACCACAATCAGATTCTTCTGAGGAGTTCCCAGTACATTATCCTTTCCCCTGTGTAATTACCCTAACAAGCTCCAGCTGTTTTTATTCTCAGAAGGTTTACTCATTGATATACAGCTGCCTACCCCCTTCGTAAGTGCAGATCCTAAATGAGCTTTTTTCTCTGTTCCCTCACCACAATCCAGACTCTTTTGGAAGGTACCAGTACAGTATCCATACCAGGAACTACGTAGTTTATTAAGCTACTGCTTTCCTTAATCTCAGTGGAGATATTTACTGATAAACAGCTACGTATGTAGCATGTTCATGTCGTTCCTAAATGAGCTTTTATCTCTCTCCCCTCACCACAAATCAGATTCTTCTGAAGAGTTCCCAGTACATTATCCTTTCCCCTGTGTAATTACCTTAACAAGCTCCAGCTTTTTTTATTGTCAGAATCGATACTCCCTGATATACAGTTGCCTAACCCCTTCGTAAGTGCAGCTCATATATGAGCTTTTTTCTCTGTTCCCTCACCACCATCCAGATTCTTTTTGGGAGTTACCCGTACAGTAACCATACCAGGAAGTACTTAATTTATTAAGCTACTGCTTTTCTTAATCTCAGTGGAGATATTTACTGATAAACAGCTACCTACGCAGCATGTTCATGTCGTTCCTAAATGAGCTTTTATCTCTCTCCCCTCACCATAAATCAGATTCTTCTGAGGAGTTCCCAGTACATTATCCTTTCCCCTGTGTAATTACCTTAACAAGCTCCAGCTGTTTTTATTCTCAGAAGTTTTACTCCCTGATATACAGCTGCCCACCCCCTTCGTAAGTGCAGGTCCTAAATGAGCTTTTTTCTCTGTTCCCTCACCACAATCCAGATTCTTTTGGGGAGTTACCAGTACAGTAACCATACCAGGAAGTACTTAATTTATTAAGCTACTGCTTTTCTTAATCTCAGTGGAGATATTTACTGATAAACAGCTACCTACGCAGCATGTTCATGTCGTTCCTAAATGAGCTTTTATCTCTCTCCCCTCACCACAAATCAGATTCTTCTGAGGAGTTCTCAGTACATTATCCTTTCCTCTGTGTAATTACCTTAACAAGCTCCAGCTGTTTTTATTCTCAGAAGGTTTACTCCCTGATATACAGCTGCCTACCCCTTCGTAAGTGCATGTCCTAAATGAGCTTTTTTCTCTGTTCCCTCACCACAATCCAGATTCTTTTGGGGGAGTAACCAGTACAGTAACCATACCAGGAAGTACTTAATTTATTAAGCTACTGCTTTTCTTAATCTCAGTGGAGATATTTACTGATAAACAGCTACCTACGCAGCATGTTCATGTCGTTCCTAAATGAGCTTTTATCTCTCTCCCCTCACCACAAATCAGATTCTTCTGAGGAGTTCCCAGTACATTATCCTTTCCCCTGTGTAATTACCTTAACAAGCTCCAGCTGTTTTTATTCTCAGAAGGTTTACTCCCTGATATACAGCTGCCTACCCCTTCGTAAGTGCAGGTCCTAAATGAGCTTTTTTCTCTGTTCCCTCACCACAATCCAGACAGTTTTGGGGAGTACCAGTACAGTAACCATACCAGGAAGTACTTAATTTATTAAGCTACTGCTTTTCTTCATCTCAGTGGAGATATTTACTGATAAACAGCTACCTACGCAGCATGTTCATGTCGTTCCTAAATGAGCTTTTATCTCTCTCCCCTCACCACAAATCAGATTCTTCTGAGGAGTTCCCAGTACATTATCCTTTCCCCTGTGTAATTACCTTAACAAGCTCCAGCTGTTTTTATTCTCAGAAGGTTTACTCCCTGATATACAGCTGCCTATCCCCTTCGTAAGTGCAGGTCCTAAATGAGCTTTTTTTCTCTGTTCCCTCACCACAATCCAGATTCTTTTGGGGAGTTACCAGTACAGTAACCATACCAGGAAGTACTTAATTTATTAAGCTACTGCTTTTCTTAATCTCAGTGGAGATATTTACTGATATACAGCTACCTACGCAGCATGTTCATGTCGTTCCTAAATGAGCTTTTTTCTCTGTTCCCACACCACAATCCAGACTCTTTTGGAGGTACCAGTACAGTATCCATACCAGGAAGTACTTATTTATTAAGCTACTGCTTTTCTTAATCTCATTGGAGATATTTACTGATAAACAGCTATGTATGCAGCATGTTCATGTCGTTCCTAAATGAGCTTTTATCTCTCTCCCCTCACCACAATCAGATTCTTCTGAGGAGTTCCAGTACATTATCCTTTCCACTGTGTAATTACCTTAACAAAGCTCCAGCTGTTTTTTATTGTCAGAATCGATACTCCCTGATATACAGCTGCCTACCCCCTTCGTAAGTGCAGCTCATATATGAGCTTTTTTCTCTGTTCCCTCACCACAATCCAGATTCTTTTGGGATTACCAGTACAGTAACCATACCAGGAAGTACTTAATTTATTAAGCTACTGCTTTTCTTAATCTCAGTGGAGATATTTACTGATAAACAGCTACCTACGCAGCATGTTCATGTCGTTCCTAAATGAGCTTTTATCTCTCTCCCCTCACCACAAATCAGATTCTTCTGAGGAGTTCCCAGTACATTATCCTTTCCCCTGTGTAATTACCTTAACAAGCTCCAGCAGTTTTTATTCTCAGAAGGTTTATTCCCTGATATACAGCTGCCTACCCCCTTCGTAAGTGCAGGTCCTAAATGAGCTTTTTTCTCTGTTCCCTCACCACAATCCAGATTCTTTTGGGGAGTTAGCAGTACAGTAACCATACCAGGAAGTACTTAATTTATTAAGCTACTGCTTTTCTTAAACTCAGTGGAGATATTTACTGATAAACAGCTACCTACGCAGCATGTTCATGTCGTTCCTAAATGAGCTTTTATCTCTCTCCCCTCACCACAAATCAGATTCTTCTGAGGAGTTCCCAGTACATTATCCTTTACCCGTGTAATTACCTTAACAAGCTCCAGCTGTTTTTATTCTCAGAAGGTTTACTCCCTGATATACAGCTGCCTACCCCCTTCGTGAGTGCAGGTGATAAATGAGCTTTTTTCTCTGTTCCCTCACCACAATCCAGATTCTTTTGGGGAGTTACCAGTACAGTAACCATACCAGGATACTTAATTTATTAAGCTACTGCTTTTCTTAATCTCAGTGGAGATATTTACTGATATACAGCTACCTACGCAGCATGTTCATGTCGTTCCTAAATGAGCTTTTTTCTCTGTTCCCACACCACAATCCAGACTCTTTTGGAAGGTACCAGTACAGTATCCATACCAGGAACTACTTAGTTTATTAAGCTACTGCTTTCCTTAATCTCAGTGGAGATATTTACTGATAAACAGCTACGTATGTAGCATGTTCATGTCGTTCCTAAATGAGCTTTTATCTCTCTCCCCTCACCACAAATCAGATTCTTCTGAAGAGTTCCCAGTACATTATCCTTTCCCCTGTGTAATTACCTTAACAAGCTCCAGCTTTTTTTATTGTCAGAATCGATACTCCCTGATATACAGTTGCCTAACCCCTTCGTAAGTGCAGCTCATATATGAGCTTTTTTCTCTGTTCCCTCACCACCATCCAGATTCTTTTTGGGAGTTACCCGTACAGTAACCATACCAGGAAGTACTTAATTTATTAAGCTACTTCTTTTCTTAATCTCAGTGGAGATATTTACTGATAAACAGCTACCTACGCAGCATGTTCATGTCGTTCCTAAATGAGCTTTTATCTCTCTCCCCTCACCATAAATCAGATTCTTCTGAGGAGTTCCCAGTACATTATCCTTTCCCCTGTGTAATTACCTTAACAAGCTCCAGCTGTTTTTATTCTCAGAAGTTTTACTCCCTGATATACAGCTGCCCACCCCCTTCGTAAGTGCAGGTCCTAAATGAGCTTTTTTGTCTGTTCCCTCACCACAATCCAGATTCTTTTGGGGAGTTGCCAGTACAGTAACCATACCAGGAAGTACTTAATTTATTAAGCTACTGCTTTTCTTAATCTCAGTGGAGATATTTACTGATAAACAGCTACCTACGCAGCATGTTAGTGTCGTTCCTAAATGAGCTTTTATCTCTCTCCCCTCACCACAAATCAGATTCTTCTGAGGAGTTCTCAGTACATTATCCTTTCCTCTGTGTAATTACCTTAACAAGCTCCAGCTGTTTTTATTCTCAGAAGGTTTACTCCCTGATATACAGCTGCCTACCCACTTCGTAAACGCATGTCCTAAATGAGCTTTTTTCTCTGTTCCCTCACCACAATCCAGATTGTTTGGGGGAGTAACCAGTACATTAACCATACCAGGAAGTACTTAATTTATTAAGCTACTGCTTTTCTTAATCTCAGTGGAGATATTTACTGATAAACAGCTACCTACGCAGCATGTTCATGTCGTTCCTAAATGAGCTTTTATCTCTCTCCCCTCACCACAATCAGATTCTTCTGAGGAGTTCCCAGTACATTATCCTTTCCCCTGTGTAATTACCTTAACAAGCTCCAGCTCTTTTTATTCTCAGAAGGTTTACTCCCTGATATACAGCTGCCTAACCCCTTCGTAAGTGCAGGTCCTAAATGAGCTATTTTCTCTGTTCCCTCACCACAATCCAGACAGTTTTGGGGAGGTACCAGTACAGTATCCATACCAGGAATTACTTAATTTATTAAGCTACTGCTTTTCTTCATCTCAGTGGAGATATTTACTGATATACAGCTACCTACGCAGCATGTTCATTTCGTTCCTAAATGAGCTTTTATCTCTCTCCCGTCACCACAAATCAGATTCTTCTGAGGAGTTCCCAGTACATTATCCTTTCCCCTGTGTAATTACCTTAACAAGCTCCAGCTGTTTTTATTCTCAGAAGGTTTACTCCCTGATATAAGGCTGCCTATCCCCTTCGTAAGTGCAGGTCCTAAATGAGCTTTTTTCTCTGTTCCCTCACCACAATCCAGATTCTTTTGGGGAGTTACCAGTACAGTAACCATACCAGGAAGTACTTAATTTATTAAGCTACTGCTTTTCTTAATCTCTGTGGAGATATTTACTGATATACAGCTACATACGCAGCATGTTCATGTCGTTCCTAAATGAGCTTTTTTCTCTGTTCCCACACCACAATCCAGACTCTTTTGGGAGGTACCAGTACAGTATCCATACCAGGAAGTACTTAATTTATTAAGCTACTGCTTTTCTTAATCTCATTGGAGATATTTACTGATAAACAGCTATGTATGCAGCATGTTCATGTCGTTCCTAAATGACCTTTTATCTCTCTCCCCTCACCACCAATCAGATTCTTCTGAGGATTTCTCTGTACATTATCCTTTCCACTGTGTAATTACCTTAACAAACTCCAGCTGTTTTTATTGTCAGAATCGATACTCCCTGATATACAGCTGCCTACCCCCTTCGTAAGTGCAGCTCATATATGAGCTTTTTTCTCTGTTCCCTCACCACAATCCAGATTCTTTTGGGTAATTACCAGTACAGTAACCATACCAGGAAGTACTTAATTTATGAAGCTACTGCTTTACTTAATCTCAGTGGAGATATTTACTGATAAACAGCTACCTACGCAGCATGTTCATGTCGTTCCTAAATGAGCTTTTATCTCTCTCCCCTCACCACAAATCAGATTCTTCTGAGGAGTTCCCAGTACATTATCCTTTCCCCTGTGTAATTACCTTAACAAGCTCCAGCTGTTTTTATTCTCAGAAGGTTTATTCCCTGATATACAGCTGCCTACCCCCTTCGTAAGTGCAGGTCCTAAATGAGCTTTTTTCTCTGTTCCCTCACCACAATCCAGATTCTTTTGGGGAGTTAGCAGTACAGTAACCATACCAGGAAGTACTTAATTTATTAAGCTACTGCTTTTCTTAATCTCAGTGGAGATATTTACTGATAAACAGCTACCTACGCAGCATGTTCATGTCGTTCCTAAATGAGCTTTTATCTCTCTCCCCTCACCACAAATCAGATTCTTCTGAGGAGTTCCCAGTACATTATCCTTTACCCTGTGTAATTACCTTAACAAGCTCCAGCTGTTTTTATTCTCAGAAGGTTTACTCCCTGATATACAGCTGCCTACCCCTTCGTGAGTGCAGGTGATAAATGAGCTTTTTTCTCTGTTCCCTCACCACAATCCAGATTCTTTTGGGGAGTTACCAGTACAGTAACCATACCAGGAAGTACTTAATTTATTAAGCTACTGCTTTTCTTAATCTCAGTGGAGATATTTACTGATAAACAGCTACCTACGCAGCATGTTCATGTCGTTCCTAAATGAGCTTTTATCTCTCTCCCCTCACCACAATCAGATTCTTCTGAGGAGTTACCAGTACATTATCCTTTACCAGGAACTACTTAGTTTATTAAGCTCCAGCTGCTTTTTATTCTCAGAAGGTTTACTCCCTGATATACAGCTGCCTACTTCGTAGCATGCATGTCGTCCTAAATGAGCTTTTTCTCTCTCCCTCACCACAATCCAGATTCTTTGGGGAAGAGTCCCAGTACATTATCCATACCAGGAATTACTTAATTTATTAAGCTACTGCTTTTCTTATCTCAGTGGAGATATTTACTGATATACAGTTGCCTACCCCTTCGTAAGTGCAGCTCATAATGAGCTTTTATCTCTCTCCCTCACCACATCAGATTCTTCTGAGGAGTTCCCAGTACATTATCCATACCTGTGTAATTACCTTAACAAGCTCCAGCTTTTTTATTCTCAGAAGGTTTACTCCCTGATATACAGCTGCCTACCCTTCGTAAGTGCAGGTCCTAAATGAGCTTTTTCTCTGTTCCCTCACCACAATCCAGATTCTTTGGGAGTTACCAGTACAGTATCCATACCAGGAATTACTTAATTTATTAAGCTACTGCTTTTCTTATCTCAGAGATATTTACTGATATACAGCTACCTTACGCAGCATGTTCAGGTTCCTAAATGAGCTTTTTTGTCTGTTCCCTCACCACAATCCAGATTCTTTTGGGGAGTTGCCAGTACAGTATCCATACCAGGAAGTACTTAATTTATTAAGCTACTGCTTTTCTTAATCTCAGTGGAGATATTTACTGATAAACAGCTACCTACGCAGCATGTTAGTGTCGTTCCTAAATGAGCTTTTATCTCTCTCCCCTCACCACAATCAGATTCTTCTGAGGAGTTCTCAGTACATTATCCTTTCCTCTGTGTAATTACCTTAACAAGCTCCAGCTGTTTTTATTCTCAGAAGGTTTACTCCCTGATATACAGCTGCCTACCCACTTCGTAAACGCATGTCCTAAATGAGCTTTTTTCTCTGTTCCCTCACCACAATCCAGATTGTTTGGGGAGTAACCAGTACAGTAACCATACCAGGAAGTACTTAATTTATTAAGCTACTGCTTTTCTTAATCTCAGTGGAGATATTTACTGATAAACAGCTATGTACGCAGCATGTTCATGTCGTTCCTAAATGAGCTTTTATCTCTCTCCCCTCACCACAAATCAGATTCTTCTGAGGAGTTCCCAGTACATTATCCTTTCCCCTGTGTAATTACCTTAACAAGCTCCAGCTGTTTTTATTGTCAGAATCGATACTCCCTGATATACAGCTGCCTACCCCCTTCGTAAGTGCAGCTCATACATGAGCTTTTTTCTCTGTTCCCTCACCACAATCCAGATTCTTTTGGGTAATTACCAGTACAGTAACCATACCAGGAAGTACTTAATTTATTAAGCTACTGCTTTTCTTAATCTCAGTGGAGATATTTACTGATAAACAGCTACCTACGCAGCATGTTCATGTCGTTCCTAAATGAGCTTTTATCTCTCTCCCCTCACCACAAATCAGATTCTTCTGAGGAGTTCCCAGTACATTATCCTTTCCCCTGTGTAATTACCTTAACAAGCTCCAGCTGTTTTTATTCTCAGAAGGTTTACTCCCTGATATACAGCTGCCTACCCCCTTCGTAAGTGCAGGTCCTAAATGAGCTTTTTTCTCTGTTCCCTCACCACAATCAGATTCTTTTGGGGAGTTACCAGTACAGTAACCATACCAGGAAGTACTTAATTTATTAAGCTACTGCTTTTCTTAATCTCAGTGGAGATATTTACTGATAAACAGCTACCTACGCAGCATGTTCATGTCGTTCCTAAATGAGCTTTTATCTCTCTCCCTCACCACAAATCAGATTCTTCTGAGGAGTTCCCAGTACATTATCCTTTCCCCTGTGTAATTACCCTTAACAAGCTCCAGCTGTTTTTATCTCAGAAGATTTACTCCCTGATATACAGCTGCCTATCCCCTTCGTAAGTGCAGGTTCCTAAATGAGCTTTTTTCTCTGTTCCCTCACCACAATCCAGATTCTTTTGGGGAGTTACCAGTACAGTAACCATACCAGGAAGTACTTAATTTATTAAGCTACTGCTTTTGTTAATCTCAGTGGAGATATTTACTAATAAACAGCTACCTACGCAGCATGTTCTTGTCGTTCCTAAATGAGCTTTTTTCTCTGTTCCCTCACCACAATCCAGATTCTTTTGGGGAGTTACCAGTACAGTATCCATACCAGGAAGTACTTAATTTATTAAGCTACTGCTTTTCTTAATCTCAGTGGAGATATTTACTGATAAACAGCTACGAATGCAGCATGTTCATGTCGTTCCTAAATGAGCTTTTATCTCTCTCCCCTCACCACAAATCAGATTCTTCTGAGGAGTTCCCAGTACATTATCCTTTCCCCTGTGTAATTACCTTAACAAGCTCCAGCTGTTTTTATTCTGAGAAGGTTTACTCCCTGATATACAGCTGCCTACCCCTTCGTAAGTGCAGGTCCTAAATGAGCTTTTTTCTCTGTTCCCTCACCACAATCCAGATTCTTTTGGGGAGTTACCAGTACAGTAACCATACCAGGAAGTACTTAATTTATTAAGCTACTGCTTTTCTTAATCTCAGTGGAGATATTTACTGATAAACAGCTACCTACGCAGCATGTTCATGTCGTTCCTAAATGAGCTTTTATCTCTCTCCCCTCACCACAAATCAGATTCTTCTGAGGAGTTCTCAGTACATTATCCTTTCCTCTTGTAATTACCTTAACAAGCTCCAGCTGTTTTTATTCTCAGAAGGTTTACTCCCTGATATACAGCTGCCTACCCACTTCGTAAACGCATGTCCTAAATGAGATTTTTTCTCTGTTCCCTCACCACAATCCAGATTGTTTGGGGGAGTAACCAGTACATTAACCATACCAGGAAGTACTTAATTTATTAAGCTACTGCTTTTCTTAATCTCAGTGGAGATATTTACTGATAAACAGCTATGTACGCCGCATGTTCATGTCGTTCCTAAATGAGCTTTTATCTCTCTCCCCTCACCACAAATCAGATTCTTCTGAGGAGTTCCCAGTACATTATCCTTTCCCCTGTGTAATTACCTTAACAAGCTCCAGCTGTTTTTATTGTCAGAATCGATACTCCCTGATATACAGCTGCCTACCCCGTTTGTAAGTGCAGCTCATACATGAGCTTTTTTTCTGTTCCCTCACCACAATCCAGATACTTTTGGGTAATTACCACTACATTAACCATACCAGGAAGTGCTTAATTTATTAAGCTACTGCTTTTCTTAATCTCAGTGGATTTATTTACTGATAAACAGCTACCTACGCAGCATGTTCATGTCGTTCCTAAATGAGCTTTTATCTCTCTCCCCTCACCACAAATCAGATTCTTCTGAGGAGTTCCCAGTACATTATCCTTTCCCCTGTGTAATTACCTTAACAAGCTCCAGCTGTTTTTATTCTCAGAAGGTTTACTCCCTGATATACAGCTTCCTACACCCTTCGTAAGTGCAGGTCCTAAATGAGCTTTTTTCTGTGTTCCCTCGCCACAATTCAGATTCTTTTGGGGAGTTACCAGTACAGTAACCATACCAGGAAGTACTTAATTTATTAAGCTACTGCTTTTCTTAATCTCAATGGAGATATTTACTGATAAACAGCTACCTACGCAGCATGTTCATGTCGTTCCTAAATGAGCTTTTATCTCTCTCCGCTCACCACAAATCAGATTCTTCTGAGGAGTTCCCAGTACATTATCCTTTCCCTGTGTAATTACCCTAACAAGCTCCAGCTGTTTTTATCCTCAGAAGATTTACTCCCTGATATACAGCTGCCTATCCCCTTCGTAAGTGCAGGTCCTAAATGAGCTTTTTTCTCTGTTCCCTCACCACAATCCAGATTCTTTTGGGGAGTTACCAGTACAGTAACCATACCAGGAAGTACTTAATTTATTAAGCTACTGCTTTTGTTAATCTCAGTGGAGATATTTACTGATAAACAGCTACCTACGCAGCATGTTCTTGTCGTTCCTAAATGAGCTTTTTTCTCTGTTCCCTCACCACAATCCAGATTCTTTTGGGAGTTACCAGTACAGTATCCATACCAGGAAGTACTTAATTTATTAAGCTACTGCTTTTCTTAATCTCAGTGGAGATATTTACTGATAAACAGCTACGAATGCAGCATGTTCATGTCGTTCCTAAATGAGCTTTTATCTCTCCACCCTCACCACAAATCTGATTCTTTGAGGAGTTCCCAGTACTTTATCCTTTCCCCTGTGTAATTACCTTAACAAGCTCCAGCTGTTTTTATTCTGAGAAGGTTTACTCCCTGATTTACAGCTGCCTACCCTCTTCGTAAGTGCAGGTCCTAAATGAGCTTTTTTCTCTGTTCCCTCACCACAATCAAGATTCTTTTGGGAGTTACCAGTACAGTAACCATACCAGGAAGTACTTAATTTATTAAGCTACTGCTTTTCTTAATCTCAGTGGAGATATTTACTGATAAACAGCTACGTACGCAGCATGTTCATGTCGTTCCTAAATGAGCTTTAATCTCTCTCCCCTCACCACAAATCAAATTCTTCTGAGGAGTTCCCAGTACATTATCCTTTCCCCTATGTAATTACCTTAACAAGCTCCAGCTGTTTTTATTCTCAGAAGGTTTACTCCCTGATATACAGCTGCCTACCCCCTTCGTAAGTGCAGGTCCTAAATGAGCTTTTTTCTCTGTTTCCTCACCACAATCCAGATTCTTTTGGGGAGTTACCAGTACAGTAACCGTACCAGGAAGTACTTACTTTATTAAGCTACTGCTTTTCTTAATCTCAGTGGAGATATTTACTGATAAACAGCTACCTACGCAGCATGTTCATGTCGTTCCTAAATGAGCTTTTATCTCTCTCCCCTCACCACAAATCAGATTCTTCTGAGGAGTTCCCAGTACATTATCCTTTCCCCTGTGTAATTACCTTAACAAGCTCCAGCTGTTTTTATTCTCAGACGGTTTACTCCCTGATATACAGCTGCCTACCCCCTTCGTAAGTGCAGGTCCTAAATCAGCTTTTTTCTCTGTTCCCTCACCACAATCCAGATTCATTTGGGGAGTTACCAGTACAGTATCCATACTAGGAAGTGCTTAATTTATTAAGCTACTGCTTTTCTTAATCTCAGTGGAGATATTTACTTATAAACAGCTACGTATGCAGCATGATCATGTCGTTCATAAATGAGCTTTTATCTCTCTCCCCTCACAAAAAATCAGATTCTTCTGTGGAGTTCTCAGTACATTATCCTTTCCCCTGTGTAATTATCTTAACAAGCTCCAGCTGTTTTTATTCTCAGAAGGTTTACTCCCTGATATACAGCTGCCTACCCCCTTCGTAAGTGCAGGTCCTAAATGACCTGTTTTCTCTCTTCGCTCACCACAATCCAGATTCTTCTGGGGAGTTACCAGTACAGTAAGCATACCAGAAAGTACTTAATTTATTAAGCTACTGCTTTTCTTAATCTCAGTTGAGATATTTACTGATAAACAGCTACCTACGCAGCCTGTTCTTGTCGTGCCTAAAAGAGCTTTTATCTCTCTCCCATCACCACAAATCAGATTCTTCTGAGGAGTTCCCACTACATTATCCTTTCCCCTGTTTAATTACCTTAACAAGCTCCAGCTGTTTTTATTCTCAGAAGGGATACTCCCTGATATACAGTGGCGTAACCCTTCGTAAGTGCAGGGCCTAAATGAGCTTTTTTCTCTGTTCCCTCACCACAATCCAGATTCTTTTGGGGAGTTACCAGTACAGTAACCATACCAGGAAGTATTTAATTTGTTAAACTACTACTTTTCTTAATCTCAGTGGAGATATTTACTGATAAACAGCTACGCACGCAGCATGTTCATGTCGTTCCTAAATGAGCTTTATCTCTCCCCCCTCACCACAAATCAGATTCTTCTGAGGAGTTCCCAGTACATTATCCTTTCCCCTGTGTAATTACCTTAACAAGCTCCAGCTGTTTTTATTCTCAGAAGGTTTACTCCCTGATATACAGCTGCTTACCCCCTTCGTAAGTGCAGGTCCTAAATGAGCTTTTTTCTCTGTTCCCTCACCAAAATCCAGATTATTTTGGGGAGTTACCAGTACAGTAACGATACCAGGAAGTACTTAATTTATTAAGCTACTGCTGTTCTTAATCTCAGTGGAGATATTTACTGATAAACAGCTACCTACGCAGCATGTACATGTCGTTCCTAAATGAGCTTTTATCTCTCTCCCCTCACCACAAATCAGATTCTTCTGAGGAGTTCCCAGTACATTATCCTTTCCTCTGTGTAATTACCTTAACAAGCTCCAGCTGTTTTTATTCTCAGAAGGTTTACTCCCTGATATACAGCTGCCTACCACCTTCGTAAGTGCAGATCCTAAATGAGCTTTTTTCTCTGTTCCCTCACCACAATCCAGAATCTTTTGGGGAGTTACCAGTACAGTAACCATACCAGGAAGGACTTAATTTATTAAGCTACTGCTTTTCTTAATCTCAGTGGAGATATTTACTGATAAACTGCTACCTACGCAGCATGTTCATGTCGTTCCTAAATGAGCTTTTTTCTCTGTTCCCTCACCACACTCCAGATTCTTTTGGGGAGTTACCAGTACAGTATCCATACCAGGAAGTACTTAATTTATTAAGCTACTGCTTTTCTTAATCTCAGTGGAGATATTTACTGATAAACAGCTACGTATGCAGCGTGTTCATGTCGTTCATAAATGAGCTTTTATCTCTCTCCCCTAACCACAAATCAGATCCTGTGGAGTTCCCAGTACATTATCCTTTCCCCTGTGTAATTACCTTAACAAGCTCCAGCTGTTTTTATTGTCAGAAGGTTTACTCCCTGATATACAGCTGCCTACCCCCTTCGTAAGTGCAGGTCCTAAATGAGCTTTTTTCTCTGTTCCCTCACCACAATCCAGATTCATTAGGGGAGTTACCAGTACAGTAACCATACCAGGAAGTACTTAATTCATTAAGCTACTGCTTTTCTTAATCTCAGTGGAGATATTTACTGATAAACAGCTAGCTACTCAGCATTATCATGTCGTTCCTAAAGGAGCTTTTATCTCTCTCCCCTCACCACAAATCAGATTCTTCTGAGGAGTTCCCAGTACATTATCCTTTCCCCTGTATAATTACCTTAACAAGCTCCAGCTGTTTTTATTCTCAGAAGGGATACTCCCTGATATACAGCTGCCTACCCCCTTCGTAAGTGCAGGTCTTCAATGAGCTTTTTTCTCTGTTCCCTCACCACAATCCAGATTCTTTTGGGGACTTACGAGTACAGTAACCATACCAGGAAGTACTTAATTTATTAAGCTACTGCTTTTCTTAATCTCAGTGGAGATATTTACTGATAAACAGCTACCTACGCAGCATGTTCATGTCATTCCTAAATGAGCTTTTATCTCTCTCCACTCACCACAAATCAGATTTTTCTGAGGAGTTCCCAGTACATTATCTTTTCCCCTGTGCAATTACCTTAACAAGCTCCAGCTGTTTTTATTCTCAGAAGGTTTACTCCCTGATATACAGCTGCCTACCCCCTTCGTAAGTGCAGGTCCTAAATGAGCTTTTTTCTCTGTTCCCTCACCACAATCCAGATTCTTTTGGGGAGTTACCAGTACAGTAACCATACCAGGAAGTACTTAATTTTAAGCTACTGCTTTTCTTAATCTCAGTGGAGATATTTACTGATAAACAGCTACCTACGCAGCATGTTCATGTCGTTCCTAAATGAGCTTTTATCTCTCTCCCCTCACCACAAATCAGATTCTTCTGAGGAGTTCCCAGTACATTATCCTTTCCCCTATGTAATTACCTTAACAAGCTCCAGCTGTTTTTATTCTCAGAAGGTTTACTCCCTGATATACAGGTGCCTACCCCCTTCGTAAGTGCAGGTCCTAAATGAGCTTTTTTCTCTGTTCCCTCACCACAATCCAGATTCTTTTGGGGAGTTACCAGTACAGTAACCGTACCAGGAAGTACTTACTTTATTAAGCTACTGCTTTTCTTAATCTCAGTGGAGATATTTACTGATAAACAGCTACCTACGCAGCATGTTCATGTCGTTCCTAAATGAGCTTTTATCTCTCTCCCCTCACCACAAATCAGATTCTTCTGAGGAGTTCCCAGTACATTATCCTTTCCCCTGTGTAATTACCTTAACAAGCTCCAGCTGTTTTTATTCTCAGACGGTTTACTCCCTGATATACAGCTGCCTACCCCCTTCGTAAGTGCAGGTCCTAAAGGAGCTTTTTTATCTGTTCCCTCACCACAATCCAGATTCTTTTGTGGAGTTACCAGTACAGTAACCATACCAGGAAGTACTTAATTTATTAAGCTACTGCTTTTCTTAATCTCAGTGGAGATATTTACTCATAATCAGCTACCTACGCAGCATGTTCATGTCGTTCCTCAATGAGCTTTTATCTCTCTCCCCTCACCACAAATCAGATTCTTCTGAGGAGTTCCCAGTACATTATTCTTTCCCCTGTGTAATTACCTTAACAAGCTCCACCTGTTGTTATTCTCAGAAGGTTTACTCCCTGATATACAGATGCCTGCCCCCTTCGTAAATGCAGGTTCTAAATCAGCTTTTTTCTCTGTTCCCTCACCACAATCCAGATTCTTTTGGGGAGTTACCAGTACAGTAACCATACCAGGAAGTACTTAATTTATTAAGCTACTGCTTTTCTTAATCTCAGTGGAGATATTTACTGATAAACAGCTACCTACGCAGCATGTTCATGTCGTACCTAAATGAGCTTTTATCTCTCTCCCCTCACCACGAATCAGATTCTTCTGAGGAGTTTCCAGTACATTATCCTTTCCCCTGTGTAATTACCTTAACAAGCTCCAGCTGTTTTTATTCTCAGAATCGATACTCCCTCATATACAGCTGCCTACCCCCTTCGTAATTGCAGGTCCTAAATGAGCTTTATTCTCTGTTCCCTCACCACAATCCAGATTCTTTTGGGGAGTTACCAGTACAGTAACCATACCAGGAAGTACTTAATTTATTAAGCTACTGTTTCTTAATCTCAGTCGATATTTACTGATAAACAGCTACCTACGCAGCATGTTCATGTCGTTCCTAAATGAGCTTTTTTCTCTGTTCCCTCACCACAATCCAGATTCTTTTGGGGAGTTACAGTACAGTAACCACACCAGGAAGTACTTAATTTATTAAGCTACTGCTTTTCTTAATCTCAGTGGAGATATTTACCTGATAAACAGCTACCTACGCAGCATGTTCATGTCGTTCCTAAATGAGCTTTTTTCTCTGTTCCCTCATCACAATCCAGATTCTTTTGGGAGTTACCAGTACAGTACCATACCAGGAAGTACTTAATTTATTAAGCTACTGCTTTTCTTAATCTCAGTGGAGATATTTACTGATAAACAGCTACCTACGCCATGTTCATGTCGTTCCTAAATGAGCTTTTTTCTCTGTTCCCTCACCACAATCCAGATTCTTTTGGGGAGTTACCAGTACAGTATCCATACCAGGAAGTACTTAATTTATTAAACTACTGTTTTTCTTAATCTCAGTGGAGATATTTACTGATAAACAGCTACCTACGCAGCATGTTCATGTCGTTCCTAAATGAGCTTTTATCTCTCTCCCCTCACCACAAATCAGATTCTTCTGAGAGTTCCCAGTACATTATCCTTTCCCCTGTGTAATTACCTTAACAAGCTCCAGCTGTTTTTATTCTCAGAAGGTTTACTCCCTGATATACAGCTGCCTACACCTTCGTAAGTGCAGGTCCTAAATGAGCTTTTTTCTCTGTTCCCTCACCACATCCAGATTCTTTTGGGGAGTTACCAGTACAGTAACCATACCAGGAAGTACTTAATTTATTAAGCTACTGCTTTTCTTAATCTCAGTGGAGATATTTACTGATAAACAGCTACCTACGCAGCAAGTTCATGTCGTTCCTAAATGAGCTTTTATCTCTCCCCCCTCACCACAAATCAGATTCTTCTGAGGAGTTCCCAGTACATTATCCTTTCCCCTGTGTAAGTACCTTAACAAGCTCCAGCTGTTTTTATTCTCAGAAGGTTTACTCCTGATATACAGCTGTCTACCCCCTTCGTAAGTGCAGTTCCTAAATGAGCTTTTTACTCTGTTCCTCACCACAATCCAGATTCTTTTGGGGAGTTACCAGTACAGTAACCATACCAGGAATTACTTAATTTATTAAGCTACTGCTTTTCTTAATCTCAGTGGAGATATTTACTGATAAACAGCTACCTACGCAGCATGTTCATGTCGTTCCTAAATGAGCTTTTATCTCTCTCCCCTCACCACAAATCAGATTCTTCTGAGGAGTTCCCAGTACATTATCCTTTCCCCTGTGTAAGTACCTTAACAAGCTCCCGCTGTTTTTATTCTCAGAAGGTTTACTCCCTGATATACAGCTGCCTACCCCCTTCGTAAGTGCAGGTTCCTAAATGAGCTTTTTTCTTTGTTCCTCACCACAATCCAGATTCTTTTGGGGAGTTACCAGTACAGTAACCATAGCAGGAATTACTTAATTTATTAAGCTACTGCTTTTCTTAATCTCAGTGGAGATATTTACTGATAAACAGCTACCTACGCAGCATGTTCATGTCCTTCCTAAATGAGCTTTTATCTCTCTCCCCTCACCAGAAATCAGATTCTTCTGAGGAGTTCCCAGTACATTATCCATTCCCCTGTGTAATTACCTTAACAAGCTCCTGCTGTTTTTATTCTCAGAAGATTTACTCTGACATACAGCTGCCTACCCCTTCGTAAGTGCAGGTCCTAAATGAGCTTTTTTCTCTGTTCCCTCACCACAATCCAGATTCTTTTGGGGAGTTACCAGTACAGTAACCATACCAGGAAGTACTTAATTTATTAAGCTACTGCTTTTCTTAATCTCAGTGGAGATATTTACTGATAAACAGCTACCTACGCAGCATGTTCATGTCGTTCCTAAATGAGCTTTTTCTCTCTTCCCTCATCACAAATCAGATTCTTTTGAGGAGTTCCCAGTACATTATCCTTTCCCCTGTGTAATTACCTTAACAAGCTCCAGCTGTTTTTATTCTCAGAAGGTTCCTCCCTGATATACAGCTGCCTAACCCTTTCGTAAGTGCAGGTCCTAAATGAGCTTTTTTCTCTTTTCCCTCACCACAATCCAGATTCTTTTGGGGAGTTACCAGTACAGTAACCATACCAGGAAGTACTTAAACTAGCTACTGTTTTTCTTAATCTCAGTGGAGATATTTACTGATAAACAGCAACCTACGCAGCATGTTCATGTCGTTCTAAATGAGCTTTTTCTCTCTCCCTCACCACAAATCAGATTCTTCTGGGTAGTTACCAGTACATTATCCTTTCCCCTGTTAATTACCTTAAGCAACCTCCAGCTGTTTCTATTCTCAGAAGGTTTACTCCCTGATATACAGCTGCCTACCCTTCGTAAGTGCAGGTACTAAATGAGCTTTTTTCTCTCTTCCCTCACCACCATCCAGATTTTTGGGGAGTTACCAGTACAGTAACCATACCAGGAAGTACTCTTAATAAGCTACTGCTTTTCTTAATCTCAGTGGAGATATTTACTGATAAACAGCTACCTACGCAGCAAGTTCATGTCGTTCCTAAATGAGCTTTTATCTCTCTCCCCTCACCACGATCAGATTCTTCTGAGGAGTTCCCAGTACATTATCCTTTCCCCTGTGTAATTACCTTAACAAGCTCCAGCTGTTTTTATTCTCAGAAGGTTTACTGATACAGCTGCCTACCCCCTTCGTAAGTCGGTTCCTAAATGAGCTTTTTTCTCTGTTCCCTCACCACAATCCAGATTCTTTTGGGGAGTTACCAGTACAGTAACCATACCAGGAAGTACTTAATTTATTAAGCTACTGTTTTTCTTAATCTCAGTGGAGAAATTTACTGATAAACAGCTACCTACGCAGCACGTTCATGCCGTTCCTAAATGAGCTTATATCTCTCTCCTCACCACAAATCAGATTCTTCTGAGGAGTTCCCAGTACATTATCCTTTCCCCTGTGTAAGTACCTTAACAAGCTCCAGCTGTTTTTATTCTCAGAAGGTTTACTCCATGACATACAGCTGCCTACCCCCTTCGTAAGTGCAGGTCTTAAATGAGCTTTTTTCTCTGTTCTCTCACCACAATCCAGATTCTTTTGGGGAGTTACCAGTACAGTAACCATACCAGGAATTACTTAATTTATTAAGCTACTGCTTTTCTTAATCTCAGTGGAGATATTTACTGATAAACAGCTACCTACGCAGCATGTTCATGTCGTTCCTAAATGAGCTTTTATCTCTCTCCCCTCACCACAAATCAGATTCTTCTGAGGAGTTCCCAGTACATTTTCCTTTCCCCTGTGTAATTACCTTAACAGGCTCCAGCTGTTTTTATTCTCAGAAGGTTTACTGATATACAGCTGCCTACCCCCTTCGTAAGTGCAGGTACTAAATGAGCTTTTTTCTCTGTTCCCTCACCACCATCCAGATTTTTGGGGAGTTACCAGTACAGTAACCATACCAGGAAGTACTTAATTTATTAAGCTACTGCTTTTCTTAATCTCAGTGGAGATATTTACTGATAAACAGCTACCTACGCAGCATGTACATGTCGTTCCTGAATGAGCTTTTATCTCTTCCCCTCACCACAAATCAGATTCTTCTGAGGAGTTCCCAGTACATTATCCTTTCCCCTGTGTAAGTACCTTAACAAGCTCCAGCTGTTTTTATTCTCAGAAGGTTTGCTCCATGACAAACAGCTGCCTAACCCCTTCGTAAGTGCAGGTCCTAAATTAGCTTTTTTCTCTGTTCTCTCACCACAATCCAGATTCTTTTTGGGAGTTACCAGTACAGTAACCATACCAGGAATTACTTAATTTATTAAGCTACTGCTTTTCTTAATCTCAGTGGAGATATTTACTGATAAACAGCTACCTACGCCATGTTCATGTCGTTCCTAAATGAGCTTTTATCTCTCTCCCACACCACAAATCAGATTCTTCTGGGAGTTACCAGTACATATTCCTTTCCCCTGTGTAATTACCTTAAACAAGCTCCAGCTGTTTTTATTCTCAGAAGGTTTACTCCCTGATATACAGCTGCCTACCCCCTTCGTAAGTGCAGGTACTAAATGAGCTTTTTTCTCTCTTCCCTCACCACAATCAGTTCTTTTGGGGAGTTACCAGTACAGTAACCATACCAGGAAGTACTTAATTAAGCTACTGTTTTTCTTAATCTCAGTGGAGAATTTACTGATAAACAGCTACCTACCCGTTCGTAATGTCGTTCCTAAATGAGCTTTTATCTCTCTCCCCTCACCACAAATCAGATTCTTCTGAGGAGTTGCCAGTACATTATCCTTTCCCCTGTGAAATTACCTTAACAAGCTCCAGCTGTTTTTATTCTCAGAGAAGTTTACTCCCTGATATACAGCTGCCTACCCCCTTCGTAAGTGCAGGTCCTAAATGAGCTTTTTTCTCTCTTCCCTCACCACAATCCAGATTCTTTTGGGGAGTTACCAGTACAGTAACCATACCAGGAAGTACTTAATTTATTAAGCTACTGCTTTTCTTAATCTCAGTGGAGAATTTACTGAAACAGCTACCTACGCAGCATGTTCATGTCGTTCCTAAATGAGCTTTTTTCTCTGTTCCCTCACCACAATCCAGATTTTTTGGGGAGTTACCAGTACAGTATAAATACCAGGAAGTACTTCATTTAATTAAGCTACTGCTTTTCTTAACCTCAGTGGAGATATTTACTGATAAACAGCTACCTACGCAGCATGTTCATGTCGTTCCTAAATGAGCTTTTATCTCTCTCCCCTCACCAGAAATCAGATTCTTCTGAGGAGTTCCCAGTACATTATCCTTTCCCCTGTGTAATTACCTTAACAAGCTCCAGCTGTTTTTATTCTCAGAAGT